>NW_021604712.1:5806150-5809579 GCF_004785775.1 Grammomys surdaster | reverse complement strand
AGATAGATAGATAGATAGATAGATAGATAGATAGATAGATAGATAGATAGATGAATTAAAGACAGGACATGAATTTGAGAGAGAGAACAATTGAAGACTTCATAGAAAGAGTGAAAGGGAGTAAAGGGGGTCTCAATAAAAAATATACTAACATTTTCCTTTGCTTAATATTTTGAGATGATAGTATAATTACACCATTTCCCTTGTCCCTTTCCTCCATCCAAGCCTCCATGTACTCTCCCTTACATTTGCTCTCTTTAAATTTATGACCTTTATTTCTTTAAATATATATATTCCTTTTATTTCTTATATAGATTTCTTATATATTCTTATATTTTATTTCTTTTATATATATTCCAACCTTCTCTTTCTTCTCAATCTGTAGATGATCGATCTCTCTCTCTCTGTCTCTCTCTCTATGTCTCTCTCTGTCTCTCTCTGTGTGTGTGTGTGTGTGTGTGTGTGTATGTATGTGTATGTGTGTGTGTGTGTGTGTGTGTGTGTGTGTGTGTGTGTGTGTGTGTATGTTCAGAGCTGACCAACCAATTGGAGTGCTGTTCCATGGAGAAAATTATTTCTCCTGCTCTCAATGTTTTTCTTAGATGCCTGTAGATTTTTGTCTAGGGTTGAGGCCTCAAGACTCCCTCACCCTGCTCAAGCTCAAGCTCAATGCTATCTATGTTAGCATATGTATTGGTGTGGTCTTTATTCAGGATATCTATAGGTAGGTAGTCATAATGGTGAGACTTCATAGGTATACCTTTTGCCATTTCTAGGCCACACAGTCTCACAGCAAACTCCCTAATCCTCTGACTCAACGTTCTTTCTTTTCCCTGAGCCTTAGGTACATGAGGGTTTTGTAGATGTATCTACTGGAACTGAGCTCCACAACTCTCTTTTGATTGATTTTGGTGTTCTGTAATAGTCTCTTTTTGTTCTATAGAGAGTGTTCTTTGATGGAGATGAGAACTAAACTTATAGGTGTGTTTAAGCACAAATGTTTAGATTGTTGTTGAAGATTAAGATGGTTTAACAAAGTTGTGGTTGTAGGTTTTCTTCCACATTAGCTGTGGATAGTTGGCTGGATATCTGGTACCAGGTATAATTTTCTTCTTATGGTTTTCAAGTCCAATTAAAGAGCCATTGATTTCTGCTAAGGTATGCATGTTACTACTGAACTCTGGAAATTAACATAGTGTGCTGGTTCTTGGTGTGCTTCAGAGTTATTAGTACTGGATAGGACTGTTAGTTTCTCCCATATTTTGGAAACTTGCATAGCACCACCCACTACCAAGAAAGCTAGTCTTTAAGGAAGAAGCATCGATGTCAGTTCTAGTTCAGGAGCCTCTGTTTTTCTGTGTGTATAGCATATAATATGCTTATCAATGCACCCTTTTTTTTCAACTCTGGGGATCATTCAAGGGCAGTAATAGCCTATAATAGTTGAGAGATTCTTGGAGAACACTGACCAACACCTCACAACAGGACTTTTCATGCCTGGTATTAGAGCTATGGACAAATGGTCTAAGGCTTTGGAGGCAAGCATTTTCAGACCAGATGGTATTTTTTTTTCATTTAAACTTTATACATAGTTCTATATAGATCTATGTATATTATTTGTACCTTTGATAAATAGTAGTATGATTGCTTATGACGTGTTCAGATTTCCTTTATATTATTTTCCCCTGTTCAATCATTATTCTGTAGTTTTCTCCCTCCCTCTTCCATAATTGGAGCTTGTACACTTGTACCCTGCTATCCTTCCCTCTAACTTCCCTCCCTGCTGTGGACCCATATTTGAAGATTTGGAGCTAGGAACCTAGGATGAGAGCGTACATGTACTGTTTATCTTTCTGGGTTTGAGTTACCGGGCACAATATGACATTTTCTAGTTCCATTCATTTACTTGCAAAGGTCATGACCTTATTATATTCCTTTACAACTGAATAGTATTCCATAGTGCATATGTAGCACATCCTCAGTATCCATTTGTTAATGGAAGAAAATATAGGTTTACTCCATAAATTAGCTCTTGTGACTAGAGCAGCAATGAATACGGCTGAGCAGGTAAGTATCTGTGGAGTAGGAAGTTCAATCTTTTAGGTATCAAGGGATGGTCTAGCTGAGTCTTAAGAACTTATTCTTAAGAGTTTTGAGGATTCTCCATACATATTATTAACTTCTATAATAGCTAGAAGAGTAAAGGAGGATTCCTTTCTCCCACCTACCTTAAGCATTTGTTGTTTTGTTATTCTTTGCCATTCTGTCTGAGGTAAGATTAATCTCTAAGTTGCTTTATTTCTTTTTTTTTCTTTTTTTTTTGGGGGGGGTTCTTTGTTTGTTTTTGTTTTTATGTTTTTTTGAGTGCCTTTGTTCAGATCCCAGGCCCATTTCATTAATAAGTCATTTGTTTTGTTCCCCTCCCCTTCCTTTCGCTGTTCGTTTTTGAGTTCTTTACATATTCTGAGTATTAGTCCTCTCATATAAATAGTTGGCAAAGATTATCTCTCATTTGTTTATTTAGCTTTGTAGAAGCCTTTTAGTTTTATGCATTTCCACTTATCAATTTTGGGCCTTAATTCTTAGGCCAGTGAGGTTATATTCATTAAATCCTTTCCTACACCTGTATCCTGTAGGATACTGCCTATGTGTACTATGTAGTGCCAGCCTGCTTTAATGTCCCAGGGTGGGGGGCGGGGGTAAAGGACGTGCTACCAGCCACCAGAACAGGTTCTCTTGGATCCATGGATGAAAGACACACACACACTATCTCATTTTTAACCTGCCTTATTAGCTCAGTAGCTAGGCTCTTTGAAGCTTCCTGCGGTATGCGTGCCCCTCCCTTTACTCCTAGCTCAACACCTCTAAATCTGCCCTCAGTTTAGTTACTTAGTAACCTGCCATGAAGCCCATTGGTTTTGCTACCCAAGATGCTTTCAAGTTGTCCTTCCTTGTGCCACTTTCCCTTTCTGCCTACACTTTGGAAGATCTCCCCTACAGCTCTGAGTCTGTTCTGTCTCTCTCCCTCAACTATTTCTATTCTCTCCTCCTCTATTCTAGCCTGTGAGAACCTGGGAGTCCTGCCTCTTTCTTTCCACCCAGTCATTGGCCGATGGCATCTTTACTGATTGATCAAGAACTAATTGGGCACAAGGACTTTCAGCTTTAGCATACACAGATTCCCAATTAAATCAAAACATCAGAACCACTCCTCTACACTCATGTTTTCTTTCAGCATTTTCAATGTCTCAGGTTTCCCTTTTAGGTCCCTGCTCCATTTGGAATTTGTTTTTCTACAAGATGATCGATAAGAGGTCTAATTTTATTCTTCAGCATGTGAGCATCCAGATTTCCCAGCACCACGTGTTGACGACCCACCCTTCCTTCCTTCCTTCCTTCCTTCCTTCCTTCCTTCCTTCCTTCCTTCCT
>NW_021604712.1:5778023-5806050 GCF_004785775.1 Grammomys surdaster | reverse complement strand
CTCTCTCTCTCTCTCTCTCTCTCTCTCTCTCTCTCTTTCTCCTGTTTTTTCAAACCAGCATGTTTTGGGGACCTTTCTCATGTATCAAATGGCTGAAAACTATAATATATATTATATAAATATAATTTTATATAGGTATATGTAAAATCTTTAGGTCTTGATTTTGATTTTATTACTATGCCATACACCCTGAGCTCTGGAAAGGCAGTCTTTCAATCTTTTTTTTTCTCAGAACTGTTTGGGTATCCAGGGCCTTTTATGGTTCCAAATGAATTTTAGGATACTTTTACTTTTTTTGTGTAGTATGAGCTGAGTATTTTTATTGGGATTCTATTGAATCTGTATAGGGCTTTATGTAGAATGATCATTTTCACATATTATTTCTACCAATCTATTAGCATGATGTGTATTTCCTTTTTTATATCCTTTTTCCATTAATTAACTTATTTGTTTATTCACTTTACATCACAATCTCAGCTTCCTTCCTTCAAGTCTCCTCCTTACACAGTCCCTCCCTTATACCTTCTTCCCTTCTTTTCTGATAAAGGGGAACCTCCAGCTGGGTATCAACCCACCCTGACACATCAAGCCACTATAGGATTAGGCACATCTTCTCCCACTGAGGCAAGACACAGCAGTCTATTTAAAGGAAAGGAATCCAGTGACAGGCAAGACATTCAGGAACAGCCCTTGATCTTGTTGTTGGGGGACCTCATGAAGATGAAGCTACACATCTGCTAAGTTTATCTCTTTCTTCAATAGTTTTAAATTTTTCTTGTTGATGTCTTTACTTTCTTGCTTAAGTTTATTCTTATATATCTTATTTTCTTTGTGGCTACTGTGAATGAGTGTGTATTCCTCATGTCCTTCTTATATATGTTTGTTTTAGGTTCAAAACTATTGATTTGTGCAAGTTGATTCCAGATCCTGCCACTTTGCTAAATTTGTTTATCATTTCTAGAAGTTTTCTAATAGAATTTTTCTGGGATCTCTAATATATACTATCATGACATAGATAGGGATAGATTGGCTTCTTCCTTCCCTATTTGTATCTCTTTAATTTCCTGCTCTTGACTAATTGCTACAGCTAGTGGTTTGATCACAGTATTGAAAAGGAATGAGGATAGTGGATGGCCCTGTTTCAGTCCAGATTCCAGTGAGATTTCTTCAAGCTTTTCTCCATTGAGAATTATGTTATCTGTGAGTTTCTCATATATAGTTTTTATATGTTCAAGTATGTTATCTCTAGTCCTACTTTCTCTAAGACTTCTGTCATAAAGCATATGGGATTTTCTGCATTAATTCATTTATTTATTCACTTTACATACCAATCTCAGCCCCTCTCCCTTTTCTCCTCCCAGTCTCAGGCTTACAAATCCCCCCAATTCCAGCTCCTTTTTTCCTCAAAGTAGAGAACCCCCCCCCTTGGATACCACTCTGCCCTGGGACATCCAGTCTCAGTAGGACTAAGCACATCCTCTCCCACTGAGGCCCAGTGAGACAATTCAGGTTGTGGAAGAGAATCCAGCATGCTGGATTTTTTCTAAGGCTCTTCTGCATCTATTGATATGATCATTTGAATTTTTTCTTTAAGTCCATTTATATAATTTATTATATCTATTCACATGTACATGTGACACCATCTCTAGATTTCAGGGATAAAGCTAACTTAGGCACCAATTTGAGAAAGAAAAAGGGTTTTATATGGGAAGAGGAAGAGGAAGGGAATTTAACAGAGTAATAGTTTGCTATACTTTAATTACAAAAATGGTTATCACCATGGCATGCATTACGTATAATGACCAACAGGATATGTTTATCTCATATTGCTGGGAAAGAGAAAAAAAAAGATAAAAGTAAGAAAGGACTAGGCAGGAAGTGATATAAGTGAGCTTCAAATTACTCTAACAATAGAATTAAGCAAAGCACTATTTAAATAACTCTAAGAATTTATAAGAATAAAGCAATTCATAGAAACAAATGTATGATTATGAAATATCTGAAGATGAATTCTTATGGAATTGCAGTGAGTGAAAGAGCCAATCACAAAAGAACATTGTCTGTATAATTTGTTTGACCTAATAGCTTCAAAATGACAAAATTATAGAAATAGACCTCAAATTAGTTCTCAGAGAGAGGTTGGACACTGAACAAGTAGGCAAAGAGTCTTGACAATGACTACACTCATTCTACTTTTGACTATGATAGTGATATACCATAATATTCACATGATAAAACCATATGGAATATGTCATGCATGTACACACATGCACACTCTCACATACATGTACATGTACATATTTTACAAAATGGATGGATTGTGAAGAAGATCTGTAGATTCTATGAGTGTCACATGTCTGGCTAATAGATTGTGTTTTATTATAGTTTCAATACTTGACTATAAAGAGAGATTGAGTGAAGAATACATGATATGTCTTTGCATTTCTTATAGCTATAAGTGGGTCTAAAACTGTTTCAAAATAAAGTATTCAATTAAGCAAAAATAGGAATGTTTTAAGCAGTATAGAAGCTTTGAGATTAATTATTCCTGAATTAGAAGTGATCCAAGAAGGTTGGTGAGCCTATAAGGAGGTCAAGTACCCCAAAATCATCTTTAAAGAGAATGAAGATGGAAAAAACCCAGGTATGAAATCAGAGTGCACAGAGTACTATGAAAGCAGGAGATAGCTTGGGATGGGAGAATACTATTCACAAATATGCTACTGTAAGATATCTTCAAATTAAAAAGTATGTTCACCACCACTGTTTTGCCCTTCTGAGAGGCATTTATTGTGGTTTTACTGACCTTTTATTCCATTAGATACTCTTGATTTGGTTTTCTAGTATGTATAAGGATTCAGGGCAGTCATATTTAAGCCCTTCCTCCAAGAAAGAGACTATTACATGAGACTTAAATCATTGAATAGACCTTTGAGTTGACTCTCTAAAAAATGAAAAGGAGTGTCTTGTAGAGGATTGTGTAGCTGGAGTGTGGTGTTAAGGAGGGCACATATGTAGTTGTTACACTAACTTTCTGATCCATTTCCCAACCTTTTAGCCCAGATAAGGTTACTTTTTTTTTCCTTCTTGAAACTGCTAAGGAAATGTGAGGAAGGCTTTAACAGACAGTGCTCAACTCACTAATTACAGGTTTGCTTTATTTTTGGCCATCCTATCCCCTTGATATTTAAATATTGCAGAGAATGTACAACATAGAACATAAAACCTATTAGCATTAGATAACACTTCATGCTGAATGACAAATTATTGATTTTGGTTAAAGTGTTTGCTACTCTAATACTATCTAGTTCATTCTGACTAATACACTGTCTCATGTAACCTACAGTAGCTCAAGGTAAACAAGTTTTTAGGAGCCACTGTCTAGGCTCTGTGTTCGTTTGGTGTTGTTTTTCTTGATAGACTATCAATAGTATCCCTTTATCTAGAAAATATCTTATCATGAAACTTGGACAAAGACAAAGGTTGTGTTATATAAGACTGTGAAAAAGCCACTTGTTTGTTTACCAAGTTCTCATACAGTCTAAACTTGACAAATGAATTATGTTGATCTAATGCTTCATTCTACAGCTAAAAATATAGAGACTCTACTGTGGTTAAGGTGGCAGAGGCATATGTTTTTTCTTGGACAAATGCTGTTGTAAGTAATGGGTATGGTTGCTGTCAATTACAGTGACTCAGCAGAAATTGTTACCATTCCTCATAGCATTGGTTTCATGGAGCTGACTAAGCACTGCTATGCTTTGTTCTGAATGTTTTCTGAGCTTAATTCAATAGCTGTCTCAGATATTCTATAAACTGCCCAGCATTCTTGCAAGGGTCTCTATAATGTTTGAAAAACCCACTTTGCCAATTATAGCTAGCAATGAAGATATCTGACTGAGACAGAATGAAGTAGATATTATTTCTAGATGTTGATGGTTTTGAGATGTTGTGAATGAGACAAATGCTCCTTTGAATTCTGAAAACATCATTTGAAAGTAAGCATAAAATACAATTGCATGAAAAGAAAAAATAAAAATTATACACCAAAAGATCTTTGTATTGTCATATATCCCAAATATTCAAAATTATTTTTTGTGAAAATCATCAGTTTATTAGTCATATTCTAAAATGTAATAAGTTGTGCAAGGGCTGAAACTGTAAATGTTAGAGAAAGGAAACAAAGTAATTACTAACATATAATGTTAATGAATCTCTAGAGGATTTAAGAAAAATGTGGAATTAAAAAAATTATCAAAATTTTATTAAATTTTATGAAAGCAACATCTTTAAAATTAATTTGTTTAATACCAAGAACATTGAGCTACCACAACTGAAATACATATTAACATAATAATAATGATGATAAGATTAAATCACTGTTTTAATAGGCAAGTTTTTTATGAGATACTTTTATTTATTTTAATTTTTTCTCTTTTTTTTAAATTTTATTTTTTATTAGATATTTTATTTATTTACATTTCAGATGCTATCCCCTTTCCGCATTTCCCCTCCCTAGAAAACCCCTCTCCCATACCCCCTCCTCCTTTTTGCTTTTATACCATTTTAATTACATGCAAGTATTAAGGTTAGTTCTAGGTTGAGGAAGTAGCAATACAATAAATACTAATAGCCAAGGAACAAGCAAGACAATAAGCATAAATAGTCAAAGAACAAGCAAGGTTGTAAACAAAGTTCCGTGAACACTACCATGATCACTGTTTCTAAGGGCTTATCATGATAACCAAAATATCTGAGACTACGGTGCAGTCCTATCCCAAAGTCATTTTCATTTCTGAAGCCTACTTCCTTGTTCTAGCCTAATATTTAGATTCCTGCCTGAAATTACTTCTTAGATCTAGCCTAATATCAGATTCCTGCCTGAAACCCACTTCCTTGTCCTTAGCTAATGTCATATTCCTGCCAAGCAACCCATTTCCTTGACCTTGGCACTTGTCAGATTCTTGCCAAGCAGCCCCAAAAGCTCTCCATGTCTCCCCCCTTTTTATTGCACAAACAGAACTGAGTCTACCTTAGGTCATTTTGCCAAGAATGCCTTCCTTACCCATCATGGAATATACATTATCAAAAGTAATGCATTTATGTCTTAGGTTAGTGAAGTTCTGTGCAGAATCTTACCCATCCTTGGCTTGCCAGCCTGATAAATTACTAACTCTGTATGGGGGTCCATTTTCAGTTTCAAGCCATGTACTTTGCCTGCCAACATGTTGATGTTGTTAAAGACAAGCTTTAACACGATGGGCAGGAGTAAAAGTATTCTCAGGACAAAAAAGGCTAACATGATCAAACTATATATGCCATTCTTGAAGCTTGACCAAAATAGAGATACTGACCTCAGGCTGTTAATTGCTAGCACCATTGCTTCTGCAGTTGCCATGACACAAGAAGTTAAGACAGCTACTTTTGTTAATCATTTAGCAAAAAAATGTTACTAATGTGTTGAATATACAAGAGGATTTAGAAAGACATTTGGAATAATGGATTGATGCTCTTTATCCTATTCAAATTATTGGAAGGAGGTTCAGAGTTTAAGAGTAAGGAGCCATCTCAAGTGCCATGGCAAATAGCATTGAATTCGTGTTAATTCTAAAATTTACAAAAGTAGTCATTATAATTAGGAAAAAGTTTAAAGACATTTGCAGTGTAATTGGCATAATACTAATACCTCTCTGGATGTTTTAACTTTACATAGTGAGCTTATAAATTTAAAGAATGCTGCTCTGCTGAATGTTGATGCAGCAGATACTGCTGACAAAACTAATTTTTTAACTGAAGAAATTGCTAAAGAATAGTTTTCTGTGCCCTAATGTAGACAATCCTGGTGTTGGGATTGTACCATAGATAAGCTAGCCAAAAGCTAAAATCAGTGTCTACAAAGGTACTAACTTTGAGTGGTCAGAAAAAATTCTTCCATTTGCTTCATCATAAGAAAAGGGATGGTTGAGAGAAAAAACAAGTACATTTGAATCTTCTCAGTGCTTTTTGGGAGAGCTAAAGCTCTGGTTGTTGATTCCAGTGCCAGTGCTGTGGAAACAATAGAAAGCATAAACATTGTTTTCTAGTGATAACTTTTTTTCAAGTGGTGTTTCAAAATGATAGCAGCAGTATTTCCTATTATATAGGGACATGTTAACCCTCAATTTACTGACTGAGTAACGTCTATGACTTTTTTTAAACTTGCTTCTACCTTGACCAACTGAGTGAGATTGTGAGCATGGATCATTCCTGCTGTGTACACATTTGTTAACTTTGAATCTAGAACTACAGAGAGGCCATAATCCTCTGTGAAGCTAAGGGCAGCTACTACTTGTACTTCAAGGGGAAAAAAAGGAAAAAGATTGTTGAGTGAGAGTTTTCATTGAATTAAAACGAAACAAACTTACTTAATTCTCAAAGAAACCCAGTATGCTTACTATCTTGTATAGAACAAAGAAGACTTAGTAAGAATAGTTTACTGAGGGTAGCAAAATGAGTCTGCAGTGGCCATCAACACTTGACGCAATGGTCATCAGGTTCCCAAAGTTCTTACAGGTAACCACCATGGTGATACAATAGAATTCGAAGATGTGTAATGCAATCAGTATTATTCTAAGCTCAGAATGTAAATTTCCAATGTTCAAAGTCTTTCTTTTTATGACTAATCTAGAGTCATCTGATAGAAATTGATGAGATAAACCCATTATTAACTCATTCAACTCATCTTTAGAGAAAAATTAATTTAGAGACTTTTACCTAACTTCTATATACTTTTGTAAAGTAGCTCATGTAAGAACTCTTGCTTTGTTTCAATTGTTACTAGCTAAGTTGTAGGTATAGTTTCACAGAAATGAAAGAAAGACTAGTTAGCAGTAACCTAGACTGCAAGTTAGAGGAGAGTGGTTTTGAATGCTAGGCATTGTTCCTACTACAGTTGAGTTCCCAGATGAGGTAAATGTGCTGGAAGCTGAATGACCATGGTGTGGAAAGGTCCTTCCCCTTAACACGGTTCACCACCTTCCAGCCTTTTCCTACCAGCTGAGTTCATGACGAGATGGATCATGACAAGCTCAGGTAGAGGGAAAAAGTGTGCTCAGGAAGCAGAGAGGTGTATCTTCTCCTCTAGAGACTCCCTTACTCTCTTTCCCCTTGGATTCTTAATCGATGCCACATGGGTAAAACTGTAGAAAAGCACAGGAGCTCAGAAATAGAAAAAAAGATGTTAAGGAAAATGAAGTAGTGGGAAAGTAGAAGGGGAAGGATCTACTTAACAATTTATTCTGAGCTCCAATGTCAAATGATTAGTTTTTTAAAGATATATCTATGTGTACATATAAGTGTACCTGCTTGAATTGACAAACAACATGGACATGTGGTACTACAGAAGCCAGAAGGTACTGAGACTTTACATGGGTGCTGAGAACTAAACCTAGGTTCCCTCAAATAGCAGGAAGTGCTCTTCACTGTGCTGTCTTTCCAGACCTTAAATTTTTGTTTTTGAACCAAGTCGTTTTAATTGTGGAATTATCAAGAGAGATACCTTTAAAAGGAGTCTAAGTTAAAGTAGATCCTAATGGATGGAGATATTTTACTTTCACCAGGAGAGCCAATTTTTAAGAACGAATAGAAGAAAGGGTCAGAGACATGGCTCAGCTGTATGAGCTGTATCAGAGGACCAGAGTTTACTTCCTACCATGGGTTGCTCAAACTACCTGCAACTCTAGCTCCGAGGGATCCAACACCATCTCTTGGACTCTGGAGGCATCTGGACTTATATGTACATACTTAGCCACCCCAACCCTACCATATAATTATAATTATTATAATTATAATATATTTTATTTTGAGACATGATCAGACTGTGTAGCCTTGGCCTCCCTTTTCCTGTTGTCATCAAAGCAACCAAGGGATAATCCTATGACTGTACCGCAGCATAGATACTTCAGCCTGGTTTTGATTCTCAATAAATACATAAGCAGCAACCTGCTACCCACCCAAAAGATTACACAATCAGAATGCTATGGTTTATTTGAAGGGGTTATTTTGTTGGACTTTATTGTTTAATATGGACAGACAGGTCATTTCTTCCCTGCCATCACCATTTATTCATTTTTATGGCTTTATCTTTGTTAAAGACAAGGATTCTTATTGTGTCTTTTTAAAAATGCTAACATTTATCCTTCAACTCACTCTGAATATAGACACTGACAAACACAACCTTGAATAGCAGAAACTGATAAGTATAAAGAACCAGAAAAACAAGTACTTGAATATACTATAACAACATCTCTAATATATTTTGATAATTAAGAAGAACTGTTAAATATCTCTAGGGCCTAAAAGGTTGATAAGTTAGTAATTAAACAAGATTTTCAATGTCAAGGATTAGTTCTGAACATTAGATATAATAAATAAAGGGACTGAGGAGATGGCTTAATCGATAAAGCACCTGTTGTGCAAGCATAACGACCTGAGATCAGATCTCCGACACTTATGTAAAAGTCCTACAAGCCAAGCCTTCTTTGGCCACATGAATTTGACACACCAGTGCTGGGGTTAGGGATTGAAAACAGACAGGAGGGACTCTGTGGCTCTCTGGCCAGCCTAGATAAGTGAGTTCCAAGTTGAAAAATGACCTCTTCTCATGAGGAAGGTCGAGAGCAATAGAGGAAGACACTCAATGTCAACCTCTGGCTACACACACATGTACACACAAATGTCCAGGCATATATGCCACACACACACACACACACACACACATACATACACACATACTCACACACATGTTCATATGCACATATCCTCCCAACACAAATGTCAAACAGCAAAATATTTTAAAATCAGAAAATAGTCAATGTTAAGTGAGATTAAATTGTAAGAATGTTGAATTGGCACAGAATTTTTGAAAAACCATCTTGTCAATCTGAACAAGATGTCCTTGAAATGATGACTATGGAAATGGTACTTACTGCAGGAAAGTGTGTTCTCTATAAGATGGTTCTATCTATAGTCACAAAATTGTGAATGTGGAAGACATAGGTAATCTTAAATCAAGGGGTCAAGTATGCACTGTTTGGATATACATCAAAGATTTGTGATAATATGATAAAGCTTCTGGTGTGTTTTGGGTTAGAGAAGCTCCAAACTGTACATGCTGAACAGGGGTGATGGAAGACTGATAAATTCATATTTGGCGTGTGTCCAGTTGGTCACCTTTACTAGCTTTCTTTTATACATAGGCATATTTTCCTGTGTATTTAAATATGTACATATTTACCTACTGACAAGGAATTCATCAGAGTATACAGAAGACAGTGATAGGGTCTAGAATATAGTTCATCTCCTGGAACGATTCCATTCTGTATGGCAAAACATGACTATAGAATGAACTGCACGATTATTTCTAGAATGCATGTGTGTAAATACAACAGGCAAACCCAGAAAATGCACCTTTTACCTCCTCTCCTTCCTTTGTTTTGCATTTCATCACATATATTTTTTTAATTTTACAAGTGTTCGTGTTGAAGTGTAAGAAATCCTTGATTATTAACAAAACACATCTGTGTTCAATGCCTCATAGGCCACCCCAAACAGTCTCTGAAGTGACTAAATATAAGTTTCCTCTTCCTTCCTGTCATGTCTTACTAAGGCAAATATGCACTCATCCAAAGTTTGTGAATGCTAGAAAGAAAACAGTTATAAAAAGAACTCTCTGTCAGAGAAATCCAACTCTCGCAGACCCTTGGTACTGAACATCACCATTCTCAAAATCTTCCGAAGCTCCCCTGGTATACTGTCATGTTATTTGCACCATTTCTTTATGTACCAAGTTTTTAAAGGGGCAAACTGGTTTTGAATGAGACTTAAATATCTACTATTACAAAATATTATAAACAAACTCTCCTGTTTTACTAAAATTCCTTCCATGGAGATATGACCAATATATACTCCCTGATCTACAGGTATCAATGAAAAGCAATGATTACACCAATGTTCACCCAATGAACCAGTGAGATTATTCGGCTTACTTGAAGAAACTGAGTGACAGACTCATGGATGACCCCAACACAGTGTCACTGGAAAATCTTTATCAACTTCTCTTTGGCTGCTACTGCAACCATCTTCCTCTGCTAGAATCAGAACTCTGCTTCTTTTGCCTTTCAATATAAACCGAAAACTCAGAGCTCTCCAGGTATCCTTTAGGTCTTAGTTTCCAGTTTTGGGTCACTGAGGTATCTGTCCTCAGGGGCTACACAGTCCTTTGCCACTCCAGTGTTAGACAAGCATTGTTGGGCTACTCAGAACTCATTGTTTGATCCAATCTCTTTATTCTCTCTTGTAATATGTAGTCATTTTATCAGGCTTATTCAACTAGAGAATCCTAACCAATACAGAGAAAATGGAATATAGAGAAAATGAAACTGTAGGCACAGGTGATACATGAGACCCAAGGTAATGGTAGTCCAGGTTGTTAGTCGTCTTCTGTATCTTATCAATTTTTTTATTGGATATTTTATTTACATTTCAGATGTTATCCCCTTACCCCATTCCCCCCACCCCTGCCCAGGAACCCCCATCCCATCCTCCCTCCTCCTGCTTCTATGAGGATGTTCCCCCACCTACCTCTCCACTCCCACCTCCCCACCCTTGAATTCCCCCACGCACACAGCGTCTAGCCTTCATGGGACGAAGGATCTCCTCTCCCACCTATGCCCGACAAGACCATCCTCCCCTACATATACAGCTGGAGCCATGAGTCCCTCCCTAAGTGCTCCCAGACTGGTGGTTCAGACCCTGGGAGCTCTGATTGGTTGGTATCTTGCTAGCCTCATGGGGTCACAAATCCTTTCAGCTCCTTCAGTCTTCACTCTAGCTCCTCCATTGGGAACCCCTTGATCAGTTCAATGGTTAGCTGTGAGCATCTGCCTCTGAATATGGCGAGTTCTGGCAGACCTCTAAGGACTCAGCTCAGACCTCTAAGGACAAGGCTCCTGTCAGCATATACTTCCTGACATCCAGATCAGCGTCTGACCTTTTGGCTGGGGCAGACACCTAGCTGGTCTGCTCCTGAGGAGACACCTTATCCTGAGCCATCCTAGAGAAGCCATTGCACTTAGAGCAGCAGTAAGAACCCTCTCCCACTACCACAAGCCTCAGAGTTACAACTGGGAGCCAGGGGCGCTCAGGACCCATTAACCACCCAAACCCCTCCCTTCCAGAATACCACTTCCCTTCTGCCCCGCGTCTGGTCCTTTTGGCTGGGCCAGTCACCTAGCTGGTGTGCTCCTGTGGAGACACCATATCCTGAGCCATCCTAGAGGAGCCACTGCACGCAGAGCAGTGGACACCGTACCCTGAACTGTTTTAGAGGAGTCTGTATCTTATCTATCAGGCACAGTTTGGATGTATATCAGAAAACTCTATCTCTGAAAAATTGTGCTAACAAGCTGACAGGTTATGGATTGAGCTTCGTGTTGGATCATAGCTTGTGGGTTGTTCATGTTTCAGACATTTGTGGATTAAAATTTAGGACATAAAATGTAAAGATGAATCACTCTTAAATAATGTGCTCAGCCTGTGGGCTCTGAAGCTCTTCTGTGCTTTTGTTGTGAGAACTTCTCCTGGCCCAACACTAAAACTCTGCATCTGCCTGTTTTGCCCCAAGAAGACTCCATATTCGGGCCAGAAAAGAAGACCCAGAAAAATCAAGCCAGATTTGATAGACAAATCTCATTTGATTCTTTGTTAACTGTGATAGCCAAACTGTCAATGTAGCTTGTATGACTCTTCTAAAAGTTAGACAACCAACAATCATATTTTTAAAATATGATTGTTAAATACATATTTTTAATATATTTTGTTTAGCTTTGAAATCAGAAAATTTGGTTTTATTTTCTGAATAATACTGTCACTGATAAAATCTTCAAAATAATTTTTAATGTTGAATTGCAGAAATATTTTTGAGGATTGCTTTTTAGCATATTAAATAGATCGTTAATTTATTTCTCTGATTGTTATTAAAGTTACTATTTTGCTGACTTATGAATAATAGACAATATTAAAGTATGTTAGACTTCTACACTACTTTAATGCAGATTAATCTGTGAGTTTCACAACAATTGAGATTGTGATATTTCTTATATTGTTGAAGTTGAACCATCAAGCATGACACATTTGACCAAATTGCATGACCAGCTATCCAGGTGTATCTTTAAAAAGCTTCTTCCTTCCCCTATCTAGAAATCAAACCAAGATTTAATCCTTAAGACATGCTCATAACAGGATGCTTGTCTGTATTGCTTTATTGATAAATATAATCTTTATTCCCTACAGTCAAGATAATCGCAATAAATAAATATAACCAGCGAATCTGTAAACTGTTTGGTTTCACTTACTTGTGGAATTCTTCATTTTTGTTAAACAAAAATCTGAAGTTACTTCCCAATTGCTTTTATGTTAACATCCAGAGTAATGAAATTCCTTCCAATACCATCCTACCAGCTTTGCTGTAAGTCACACCCCCTATCTCCTTCTCATCCCATACATTCCCCTTTAAATAGACCTCTTTCTATTTTGTTGCCCACCTCTCCTTCCATATTATGTATATCCTATTACTTTATATCCTTCAGATCACTTCTGACTTTTCTAGTTTCACCTCATATGTATATATGTTCATACATGTGCGTGTGTGCATATACACACAAACACACACACAATAAATGAACACTAGCATATACATTTACATTTAAGTTGTAGGTATGACAGAAAATATGATATTTGCCTTTCTGAGCCTGGAATATTTCACTTTACAAACTGACTTTACGATCCATCTAGTTTTCCTGAAAATATTGGGATTTTTTTCTTAGGTATGGCTAAAACTCCACTGTGTGAATGTGCTACATTTTCTATCTCTATTCTTTATTAGCTCTGTGTTTTGTTAGCTATTGTAAATACTGCAGGTATTTGTGTGGTGTATATAAACAAGGTCTATGGTTACATGAGTCACATGGTGCTTCAATTTCTTTTTAAAGGAAAGTCTATGCTGGTTCCCATGGTGGCTGTGTTGGTTTACATTTGCACCAGCACTGTTTTAGGGAAAATCTGAAATCAGTGATAAAATATGAAGATACATATCTCTCCTGCTATTAAAGTCTATTTTCTCCTAAATTTCTGTTCTACTTACTCAATACTGACAGAAAGACAGTAGTGAGTCATTAGTGACCGTGTAGCATTAGCACTGTGTGTATCTCTTCAGATCTAACCATCCTTACTCACAGTATCCTCTACATCCTCGCCTGGGAAATTCACACGGATCCATTGTGGGAACCACAACAGACACATTACATAGGAGATATCCAAATTGTTCACATATATCTGCAAAATAAGACGTAGTGGAAAGTGGTGAAGGGAAAGGGGGGTAGAAAGAAATAAAAAGAATGGAAGAAAGTGAAAGAAGAATGCAGATACTGACAAAATAACAAACTAATTTCCACAGCTGATCATATAGTATTAACAGAAAGTACACATTCTGACAACATGAGTTTTACCCATCCAGGTTTATGTCTACGAGTTTTGTGGTAGTCAAACTTCTGTACATAAAATGAACAACTTCGAATTCTTCTGAAATACGTATCTAAAATATCTATCTAAAAATACCCTTCCATTTTTAGTTATTTATTTTGTTTTAATTAGAAAATATATGCTTAGCATAGCAGTAACATAGACGACTAATAAATTACTTACCACCATTAATGTCTTAGGCTTCCCGACTAGTGTTATTTTATGCCACTTGGCAGCAATTAAACAACAATTTCATCACACAAAAAATGAAAATACCCAACTTAATGGGTCACTCATATACTATGTTAAGAATGTGATTCTTATGATTTTCCATTGACTGAAGAGACGGTAAAGAGCAAGAGTATGGTGTGTTAAAGAAACTGTAGATTAAGAAATCCTCTCCAGTGTTAAACTATTTTCACATAATCATTTTTTATGAAGAGAAAAATCTTTGCCAAATTGAGTCCTTTAAAGCCAGTAGCCACCATAGTTCCTATCCCCAACAGTGTTTATTTGAAAATTTTGCACTAAAATGCAATGTTGGGAGTCCATAAACAAAATAAGTATAAATCTTATCAGCCTAAAGACTTGTTGCCTCATTGTAGCATATTCAATGATGTCAAAATTAGCAGAAGGATGTTTTCATTTTCTAGTCATACATAAAATAACTATAGATATAATACTATATGGCCTCTATGATATATTAAAATGATAGACCTGGCATTATTTCACATTCTAAGTCTTTTTTCTAAATAATTTATTTTTGTATTCACTTTACATCCTGGTGACAGCACTCCCCCAATTATTCCATACTAGCCCCTCCCTACATTCCCCTCCCCTTCTGCTCAGAGAGGGGGAAATCCTCCTTGGGTATCAAGCCATCCTGGGACACCTAGTCCCAGTTGGAATAGATACATCCTCTTTCACTGAGGCTCAACCAGGCAGTCCGGATAGGGGAAGATGATACATTGGCAGACAAGAGAGTCAGTGACAGCCCCTACTCCATTTGTTATGGGACCACATGAAGGCCAAATCTCTCAGACATTCAAAGTTCTGCCTGATGTTTGTCTGTGGGTCTCTGTGTCTGTTTATAGCCACTGGTAGATGAAGACCCTCGTGAGGCAGCTTTACTAGAATCTTGTCTGTAAGCATAGCAGAGTATCATTAATGAGTGCCAAGAGTTGGCACTCTTACGTGAGATGGATCTCAAGTTGGAACAGTCATTGGATGGCTGTTCCCTCAGACTCTGCTCTATGTTTATCCCTGTATATCATGTAGGCAGGACAAATTTTAAATCTTGGTTTGAGATATTTGTTATAAACTAGCTGCTGTCACAATCAGATAAGTTCTAACAATTTGAAATGCTACTAGTTGATGAGAATGAAAATATTGTCATTTAGGAATTGGTGAATCGCTGTCTGAAATTACTTCTTTGTTCTAGCCTAATATTTAGATTGCTGCCTGAGATTATTTCTTTGTTCTAGCCTAATGTCAGATTCCTGACTGAAGCCCACTTCCTTGTCCTGGGCCAATGTCATATTCCTGCTAGGCAGCCCTTTTACTTGTCCTTGGCCCATGTCAGATTCTTGCCAAGCAGCCCCCAAAGCTCTCTACCTCTCCCCCTATTTTATTTCATAAACAAGCCTGAGCCTGTCTTGGGTCATTCTGCTAAGAATGTCTTCCTTATGAGTCATGGAATATGCATTAGAACAAGGAATTAGGCTTCAGACATGAAAATGACTTTGGGCTAGGACAGGGATGTTGGCTCAGATAATTTGGTCATCCTGATAAGCCTTTAGCAACATTGATCACGGAGTGTTCATGGAACTTTGTTTATAGCCTTGCTTGTTCTTTGCCTATTTGTGCTTATTGTCTTGCATGTTCCTTGACTATTTGCATCTATTGTATTGGTATTTCCTGAACCTAGAACTGACCTTAATACTTGCATGTAATTAAAATGGTATAAAAGCAAAAAAAAAAAAAAATCTAATAAATTGTCCTGAGTTCCTGCTTGAGCCCCCTCCATCCAAAAAATAAAAGAATTGGTGAATTGAAATAACAATTTCTTAAGTGAAGAAATTGTTCCATCTAAATGTTTGGTTGATGATTTAATAAGTGACCATAATTCTTTGTAAATAGTTAAAGAGGTACTCTCATCTATTCAAGTATCAAAGTAATAACGTCCACATCAAAAATTCCAATGAGATACACAGATACACACACATATATATCATCTATACATATATATATATGTATTCGCATATATATATATGTATATATATGCATATACATCATATACACATACATATCATATACATATACTGTATATGGGCATTGTGTTTCCTTTAAGCTATAATATCTAACAATTGTGTGCTTATTTATAATTTGGAGTCATATTTCCATGGACACCCATGAGTTTCAGATTGTGTGCTCTGGCCAAGAAACTAAGGGTGCTTCATAAAGTAAACTTCAGAGTTTCTTCAGAAATCTGTTGGAAAATTCCATTTATTAGCATAATCGCTTTCAGTTTAAAAGAAATTTACCTAGCTTTAAGATTATCAATTTTGAGTATAAAGTTAATGAATTTTACTACATTTATATTATAGACTAATTTTTGATTTTTTTTCATCACCTCTCAAAGTTCCCTTGGGTGTCGTTGCACTAAAATCTTACTCCAACTCCAGCCCCAAGTCAACATTGATCTGCTGTCTGTCTTTATTGATGTGTGTTTTCTGGAAATCTACCCTTGGGGTTTCTTTTGCTCACTATGTCCTGGAATTTGTAAGGTTGTTAAGGTATGGAAATACTCCATTCCCCTTCATTATTGTTCCAGGTATGCTCCTTACTATCTCAGTCACAAGTTGAATAACAGGTAGACTTTCCATAGCTGTGTGCTATTTTAAGTAACATCACAATGAATATCTGCATATAAATCTCTGGGTAAGCATAGGTGGGATAGCTAATCTTGGCTGTCAACTTGACTGCGTGTGGAATTAACTAAAATCTAAGGATCTGGTTATACCTGTGAGGGATTTTTCTTGTTTGGATTATTTGAGGTGAGAAGATCCACCCTAAATCTGGGAATCTGGGCCATACCTTCTGATGGCAGCCAACATAAACAGGGAAGTAGGAAGATTTTACTCTATGCCTGCTTGCTCTCAGTCTTTTTGGTAAGTTCATTTAATATTTTACTGCTTTGTTATCACTTCCCTGGTATGTAAACACTCAGGATTCCAATATAGACTGGAGAGACCCTAGCCTATAGACTATATAGCCACCAGATTATTGGTCTTCCCATCAGAAAACACAGACTAGCCAGAACACAGACTGTAAGCCACTCTAATAAATCTTCTTTTGATATGTGTGTGTGTGTGTGTGTGTGTGTGTGTGTGTGTGTGTGTGCGCGAGCATTTGGTCTATCAGTTCTGTTCCTCTAGAGAGATCTGACTGGGACAAGATCTAGAGAGATCTTGCCTTTCTTTGAGTAGAGATCTATGAAAAGAATAACTATTTTATTGTCTGTGTTTATAGTATTAGAAACATTTTTACCTTTCTCAGTGAGTCCATACCAGCATCAAGGTATGAGAATTTCATCTTTTCTCTCTCCTTACCATGACCTGGTATTGTTCATCTATTTGTTGAAGCCATGTTTGTAATGTTTGAGCAGTAGAATAGTGTTGAGATTTTTATTTCTTTAGTGACTTTGACATTGAGCATACTTTCAGATATTGATTATATATTTTATGTGTCCTTTGATAATATGAATAGGCATTTCATTTATTTCAGATTTTTATCCCTCATTGTTTATAACATAATTTTATATATTATGACAACATTCCTTTTCAGATATATGACTTGCAAGTTCTGCTTTTAGGTTTGTTTATTACTGGATTTTTAATGACTTTTAAAAATTTATGTGCATTGGTGCTTGCCTGCATATATGTCAGCATGAGGGTGTCAGATCTCCTGAAATTGGAATTAAAGATAGTTGTGAACTGTCATATCAGTGCTGAGAATTCAAGCCAGGTCCTCTGGAAGAGCAACCAGTGCTCTGACCTGCTGAGCCATCTTTCCAGACCCTATCAATATATTTTTAAATTTTTCTTATGTCATTTTTTTGAGAGCAAAGCACTTTTTAGAAAAGGATATTCAGTTGGTCAGGTTTTAATTATAGAAATGATGCTTCTCCTCTCATATCAACACTCTTGCCAAATTTAAGGTTAAATTACTTTATTCAAAAGGTATAACTTCAACTTTGGTATTGAAGTTCACAATTCATTTTGAGGTCAGTTCTATATATTATATGAAATACCACACAAAGTATTGTTTTTATATTGGCAGAGGTATAATTGCGCCTGAGTTGCTATGTAGAAAGATTACCATTTTCCTGAGGGGAGTCATGATCTCAAAACTACAGAGAACAGCCCAGGGTTTATGCCTACCATCTGGATTCTGTTCCTTTGGTCCACATGCCCTCTCTTCACCCTCACTGCTACAGTTTACATTTGAAATCAATTATTCTAAGACCTTCAACTTTACTCTTTTTTTTTGCAAATTTGTTTGCTTTCAGCTTGTCAGTTTCTCCAACAAATCCATAGAGCTTTACTTGGAATCGTACTGTGTCTGTATACTATTTGAGAGAGAATTACCGTAGTAAGATAATTTGAAAGATTTATTGCAATATAATTCTCATGTGGCGCAGCCTACCAATTTTAACTAAGTTTTATTTAGTATAATCACAGAGCTCTGTTAACTGTTGCTACAATATATTGTTAAAACCACTTCATTAACAAAAGAGGAAATCTTTAAAGACAACAGCCTGTCATCTTTTTCCATTCCTCTCCAGCCCTAACTCTAGATCACCTCTAAATATGTCTTCTACCTTCTTCTACCTTTGTAGACTCACCTATTGAGACAGTTTCTGCAACAAAAACCTATAAAATGTAGAAAGTTCCTTTAGAATGAACATGAAGAAGATGTAAGTTTTTTAGAGGCGTGACACTTTTTATTTTCTTATTAGTTCTGCAAGAAGTTTTTACAATTTGTTTTCTATTATCATATTCTTCTGCCTTCTTACAATTCCTTTAAGGTCTGTTCATTCCCCTTCCCCATCCCACCGAATTTGTGTCTTTACTTTTGTTTTTTTTATCCCTTCCATCAAGACCAATTTGTTCTGACCTAATATTTTTGGATGTGGACCTTACATTAGAGCATAGTTAGGGTAGTAACGATTTTTCCCACCTTGGACAGTTATAGGTTTCTGTATTAATCACCATCTACTGAAAATTGAAGCTTATCTGGTAAGGGTTGAAAGATGCATTAATCTTTGAGTGTAAGAATAAGTCATTAGGGAGCTTGGGCAGGCTGGCTCATGTGGCCAGGCAGGAAACCTGGTGGAGTAATAGGAAAGTCAACCTACCCACAAAACTTCTCCTGTCTACAAGAAACACAGGGGTTGGGGATGGGTCTGAGACTGAGGGAACGGTCAACCAATAACCAACCCAACATGAGAACCATCCCATGAACAAGCACCAATTCCTGCTACTATTAATGATGCTATGTTATTCTTGGAGACAGGAGTCTAGCATGGCTGTTCTCTGAGAGGCTCACTGACTCAGACAGATGCAGATTCTCACATGTAACAGTGGATGGAGCTTGGGGACTCTTCTGGAAGAATAGGAGGAAGAATTGGAACCCTTAAGGGGATAGGAACTCCACAGGAAGACCAACAAAATCAACTAACCTGGATCCTTGAGGCTCTCAGAGACTGAACCACCAACAAAATAACATACAAGACTGGACCTAGGACTCCCTGCTTATATGTAGTAGATGTACAGCTTGGTATTCATGTGGGTCCCAAGTAGAACTCTCAGCTCCTTCTTCAGTTCCATATCTGCTTGCATGTTACCATGCTTCCCTCCATGATGATAATGTACTACATCTCTGAAACCATAAGCCAGTCACAATTAAATTGCATCCTTTATAAGACTAACTTTGGTCATGGTGTCTCTTTTTATAGCAATAAAACCCTAAAACACCAACTAAAGCAACAGGTATAAATTTTACTCTGTGGACTTCAATCTAGTAAGAAATCGGATGCTCAGTTCTGTGATGTTCACACTTCTCTTATATCAATGAGAATGGTTTTCTGGCCACAGTCATTGTTGTAGCTGTAGGGTTCATGGCTGGGTAACCCTGATGATTCTTTTTATCCTCAGTTGTTTTGTATAACACCTTCCAGCACTCTAAAAACAACTAGTAAATATGAAAATTTCACATCCGTACAGTTTACCAAGAAATGGCTTCTTTATAGACATTATATGCACAATGGGTGTGTGTGGCGGTGGGGTAGATGGTCTTAAAAATTGTGATAACTTTCTGCTAAACATTGTCATGGGCAGAAACTGCATACTATCCATCCAGATGAATTTTGGTTCTTTATTGCCTATTGATAGTGTAGTTCCAATTATAAAGTTTCATACATTATAAAGTTTAAAATTGAACCAGTCTTTAATTAATCATCTCCGGGAAAGTGGCATTTAATTTTAACTATATTTTACAGTATTAAAAAAAACCTATGCATCTGATAGCTTCCCAAAATATTATTCTCTGTACAGTGGCATTGAGTAGGCTGAATTCTTTATTCCAAACAGATTCATACAATCACATCTGAGAAGTTTTGTAACAAAACTGGGACTTAAAAGACAAAGTTCTGGACTACAGACATAGATTCTTGCTCTTCCAGTCTGCCTTCTCAGCTAGTTCACACTATCAATGAAGTTACACCAGCATCTATCCCTCATACAAGTAGCACTAGAGGACAGATTTGTGTGGGTTTTCTTCTGCTATAAGCACTTGGGTTCTGGCCTCTGGCTTCTGCACATTTTCCTTGTGTCACAGACCATCAAATCCAGCATATCCTTCTTAATACAGCCCAAACCCAGCATTCTCCTTCCCAGAAACTGGGGACATGTCAGTCCATCATGGACTGCTGAAAGGAAAAAAAAAGGAGAACCAGGAAACAAATGCATACATTGATAAGGTAGAAAATGTAATGGATAGACTGAATGAACATACCAGTGAGGAAATTTTGAAAGTTGAACAGAAATACAACACCTTCAAACGTTTTTTCAGATGATATCAAAGTTGATCACCAAAAATTCCCTAATTTGGAGGTAACATTTGTCAACCATCTACAGTTGGGAAGATGAACGTTCATCTTCCTTTGACCCGATGTCAAGTGACACAATTTGAAAACATGGGTGTTTGAAGTGTTACTAGCATATGTATATGAATAATTGTGATTAACCCTATCAAAATGTTTTATGGAAGTGACTCCTGTATGTATCTTTCTCTTCTTCATATCTTTAGTAAATCTCAGGATTCTGTCACTAAGTAAAACCTTGGCTAATGAGGATTTCAATGAGGCCATCATCACATCAGTTCTTATTTATTTTCATCATGAAATATCTACAGCCACTCCTCCAAAGGTTAAGGAATCATCACAGCAGAAGGGATGGAAAGAGTTTAAAGGAACGAGATGGTAGATGCCTCCAATAAAACAGTGTCGTCAGGATACAATATGGCAGTTTCTCACAGAGCCTTATGGTATAAGTGACAGCAGTCTTCATACCTGTGCAAGATGAAGCCAGCTAAAACCCCAGTAATGAGGAAGATAGAGGTAGCCATAGTCCCACTTTTAAGTAAGGAGCTACTAGCAATTGCTGGGTAAGGGAGAGTCAGAACTCTCTAAAGATGAAGCTCCTAAGAGGCCAATCATAATGAAGTAGAAGCCCCACACCAATACACACATTAAGTGAAACCAGATAGTCAAACACAACAACATACAACTGGGGTGGAGTAGTAGTGAGAGTAACGGAAGAAGTGCTGGGTAGTTGGGCTTAGTCAAAACATATTATATGTATACATGAAATTCTGAAAACAAGAGTAAGAAGACCAGGAGGAGGAGGAAGAGGAGGAAGAAGAGAAAGAGGAGGGGGAGGAGAAGGAATGAAATAGTGGTAGCTTTGGTCAGATATGTTTTACTCTATTATTTAAATAATCATATACTTTTGTCCTTGGTTAATATGGTGTGCTACATTGATGAATCCGTAAGGGATTAAAACAACCTTCTATTACTGAAACAATTTATGCTATTGATTTAAACCTTTTAATGAAGTTACTATATTTTATTCCGTATTATTTTGCTGACAATTTTTATATCTGTATTAGTAAAAAATATTGATGTATAAATTTCTACCTTGTCTTGAATGTCATCTGTCTATAGTGCAGCACCAGAGAAATACTATCTTTATATAATGAGTTAGGTAATAATACAACTCCTACTTTTATAAGAATTTGCAAAATTTTTCTATTAATTCTTACATGTTTATTAAAATATATCAATGAATCCATATAAGTTGAGGATTTGGAGGAAATATTTTAATTGAACTCTTCACTTTTTTTGTTGTTGGTAGTATATTTGTATTATATATTCCTATTTGAGTAATGTAAGAACTTGGAGATGTTTGCTTATTTGATTGACTTTATCAAAGTTTGGTAATTTCTGTTATTTTACCTGATACTTTTTTTAATCTCTATAAAATTTGGTGAGTATCACTTCTTTCCATACTGAAATTGGTATTTTAAATTTTTTTTTATTCATTTACTTTACATTCTCTCCCATTGAGGCTAGAAAAGGCATCCCTGTAGGAGGCTTCCAAAAGCAGGTAAGAGTCAGACAGATCCTGCTCACACTCTTAGGATTCCCACATAAATATAGTGATACACAACTGTAACTTATGTGCACAGGGCTTAGATCAGTTCCGTTCTAGTTGGTGGTTCAGTCTCTTTGAGCCTCTATTGATTCAGATTAGTTGATTCTGTAGATTTTTTTCATGGTTGTACTTGAACCCTCTGGATCCTACAATTCTTCCTCTCCATCTTTCACAGGATTCCCCAAGCTCTACCTAACATTTCGCTGTGGGTCTCTACATCTGTTTTTATCAGTCGCTGGATGAAGCCTCTCTGATGCCATTTATGCTAGGCTACTGTCTGCAAATATAGCAGAATATCATTAGGAGTGTCATGGATGGGCTCCCTCTCATGGCATGGGTCTCAAGCTGTACCAGTCATTGGTTGATCACTCACTCAATTTCTGCTCAAATTTCTCATCTTTGTTGGACAAATTGTAGGCAGAAGATTTTATGGCTGGGCTAATGTCCCAATCCCTTTATTAAAAGTTTTTCTGGTTACAGGAGATGGCCATTGCAGGCTCCATATTCCCCATTGCTATGAGTTTTAGCTAGGGTCACCCTCATAGATTCATGGGAGTTTCTATTGCTCCAGGTTTCCTCTTTTTCTTGAGTTCCCTAGCTAAATGTTAGTCAATTTTGTTAATCTCTTCAAAGAAGCACCTTTCGATCTTATTGATTCTTTTCTATTGTTTTTCTGTTCTCTGCTATTTGATTTGACATGAATCTATCAGTTTCTTTCCTCTGCTTGATTTGTCTGTAGTTTTCTAATCTTAAATTACAAGGTTCCTGTATATCAGGTTCTTAACATTGCTGTAACAAACTAACACACATTAAGTAGCCATCATTTAATTAGTTAATTATTGCATTTGCTTCTCTGAAGTACTCAGGGATGGAACGCAGACCTTTTTGCATGTTAGACAAATGCTTACTTCAGAGAAAAAAACTCAGGAAAACATGGTGGGTTTAAGGAAATTTATTGTCTTTCAGGTCTATAATTTTAAGCCAAATATGTACTTAACTTCAAGTCAAGATGGGAGTAAGACAGAGTTTCTTCCCAGAACCTTGCAGAAAAGGGTACCCCCACACACACTTTTTTTAGAGTTTCTTGAGACTTCCTGAGTTCCCTGGCTCATGATTGGTGCTTTCTTCTCCAAAAACACTTCATTACCAAGTTCCTCTGGTATTCAAACATTTTCTTTGTTTTCTACTTTGACACTCTGTGCATAAGTAACCTACAAAATACATCTAATTCAAGGTCAGTAGATGACTTTATCTGATAGTACCCAAGTATCTATTTCCATATAGTCTTTAGAGGGAATATAATCTTGGGTTTTAAAAGTACTGGTAAAACACTTTGGGGGAGGTCCGATGTTTTACCTTCCAATTTTTGACATATTTCTTATTACAGTGTATTACTTTTCATTCATCTTCAAATAGTTTCTAAATTTTTGTCTTTAAGTCACATTTAAAATGATATGCTTTAAATTCCACATATTTGTAATCTCAAGCCACATGTACTATTAATTCACATTATTCCATTGTGGTTGAAGGACATACTTCATGCTGCATTTTGAGACTTATTTTTCTGGTGTAGGTATTATGTCTCCTAAAGGTGTTTAATGTATGCTTGATGTGAATTCCACTGTTGTAGACTGCAGAGTCTTTTAAAAAACCTGTTTCTGGGATATTCATGAATTTCCCTAATATTTATATGCAACATTAAGCTTTCCAACCATTATATATATATATATATTTTCTATGAATTGTATAAAATGTTTGATTCTTTTTCTGACCCTAAGTTTTCCTTTATTTACCTTCAGTGGTGTCTTAGTTAGGTTTGTATTGCTGTGATAAAGACTATGACCAAAAGAATCTGGCTCGGAAGGAAAGGTTTGCATAATCTTATATTTCCAGATAACATTCCATTACTAAGGGCAGTCACAATAGGTGTCAGGAGTCAAGGAACTAAAGCAGAAACCATAGAGGAGTGGTGCTTATATTCTTGTTCTTCTTAACTTGCTCAGGACCATGTGGTCTGGGGCGGCACTGCCCACAGTAGGCTAGGCTCTTCCACATCAGATATCTAGTATGAAAATGTCCCATGGGCTTATATACAGGATAATCTTATAGGATCATTTCCTCATTGAGAAAGTATATCCATTTTCAACTTGATCAACAAACATCGCTTTTAAACCCTAAACTTTTCTTTACTGTTTGTACCCCAAACCTAAAATTAATAGTAGTATCACAATATATAACAAATGATAAAATAGTTTTTATTCTTTATCTCAAACTATACTTTCTCCAATATAACCATAATCAATTCTATCTTTTTTCTTATTTCAACTTTTTTTTTATTGGATATTTTATTTACATTTCATATGTTATCCCCTTACCCCATCCCCCACCCACCCGGGAACCCCCCATCCCCTTACCCCTCCTCCTTCTTCTCCGTGGATGTAACCCCCACCTACCCCCCCCACTCCCACTTCCCCACCCTCAAAATTCCCACCCCCTGGGGCGTCCAGCCTTCATGAGGTCAAGGATCTCTTCTTCCACCTGTGCCCGGCAGGGCCCTCCACTCTTACATATTCAGCTGAAGCCATGGATCCCTCCATAAGTGCTCCCAGGCTGGTGGTTAGGACCCTGGGAGCTGTGGTTGGTTGGTATTGTTGCTCTCCCATGGTGCCACCAACCCTTTCAGCTCCTTCAGTCCTCACTCTAACTCCTCCATTGAGAACCTCATGATCAGTTCAATGGCTAGTTGTGAGCATCTGCCTCTGAATATGTCTGACTCTTGAAGGCCTCTGAGGAGACATCCATATCAGGCCCTTATCGGCATGCACTTCCTGACTTCCACATCAGCATCTACCTTTGGTGACTGCACATGGGATGGATACTCAGGTGGAAAGGTCTTCAAATGGCCCCTCCTTCAGTTTCTGTCCCTCACTTTGTCTCCATATTTGCTCTTTGAGTATTTTGTTGCTCCTTCTAAGAAGAACTGAATCACCCCCACTTGGTCTTCCTTTTTTATGAGCTTCATGTGGCCTGTGAGTTGCGTCTTGGGCATTTCAAGGTTCTGGGCTAATATCCAATAATCAGTGAGTGAATACCATGTGTGTTCTTTTGTGATTGGCTTACCTCACTCAGGATGATAATTTCTACTTCCATCCATTTACCTAGGAACCTCTTGAATTCATTGTTTTTAATAGCTGAGTAATACTCCATTGTGTAAATATACCACATTTTTTGAATCCATTCCTCAGTTGAAGGACATCTGGGTTCTTTCCAGCTCCTGGCTATTATAAATAAGGCTGCTATGAACATAGTTGAGCATATGTCCTTGTTATATGTTCGAGCATCTTCTGGGTATATGCCTAGGAGTGGTATAGCTGGATCCTCAGGTAATGCTATGTCCAATTTTCTGAGGAACCGCCACACTGATTTCCAAAGTGGTTGCACCATCTTGCAGTCCCACCAACAATGGAGGAGTGTTCCTCTTTCTCCACACCCTTGCCAGCATCTACTATCACCTGAGTTCTTAATCTTAGCCATTCTGACTGGTGTGAGATGGAATCTCAGAGTTGTTTTGATTTGCATTTCCCTGATGACTAAGGACACTGGACATTTCTTTAGGTGCTTCTCGGCCATTCTAGTTTCTTCCATTGAAAATTCTTTGTTAAGCTCTATACCCCAATTTAATATGGTAATTTGGTTGTCTGGAGTCTACTTTCTTGAGTTCTTTGTATATATTGGATATTAGCCCTCTATCAGATGTAGGATTGGTAAAGATCTTTTCCCAATTTGTTGGTTGTCGTTTTTTCCTATTGACAGTGTCCTTTGCCTTACAGAAACTTTGCAATTTTATGAAGTCCCATTTGTCAATTCTTGATCTTAGAGCATATGCCATTGGTGTTCTGTTCAGGAACTTTTCCCCTGTGCCCAAGTATTCGAGGGTCTTCCCCACCTTCTCTTCTATTAGTTTCAATGTATCTGGTTTTATGTGGAGGTCCTTTATCCACTTAGACTTGAGCTTTGTACAAGGAGATAAGAATGGATCCATTTTCATTCTTCTACATGTTGTCCTCCAGTTGAACCAGCATCATTTGTTGAAAATGCTGTCCTTTTTCCACTGGACAGTTTTAGCTCCTTTGTCAAAGATCAATTGACCATAGGAGTGTGGGTTCATTTCTGGGTTTTCAATTCTATTCCATTGATCTTCCTGCCTGTCTCTGTACCAATACCAGGTAGTTTTTATCACTATTGCTCTGTAGTACAGCTTGAGGTCAGGGATGGTGATTCCTCCAGAAGTTCTTATTGTTGAGAATAGTTTTCGCTATCCTGGGTTTTTTGTTATTCCGTATGAATTTGAGAATTTCCTTTTCTAACTCTGTGAAGAATTGAGTTGGGATTTTAATGGGGATTGCATTGAATCTGTAGATTGCTTTTGGCAAGATGGCCATTTTTATTATATTAATCCTGCCAATCCATGAGCATGGGAGATCTTTCCATCTTCTGAGATCTTCTTCGATTTCTTTCTTCAGGGACTTGAAGTTCTTGTCGTACAGGTCTTTCACTTGCTTGGTTAGATTCACACCAAGGTATTTCATATTATTTGCAACTATTGTGAAGGGTGTCATTTCCCTAATTTCTTTTTCAGTCTGTTTATCTTTCATGTAGAGGAAGGCTACTGATTTGTTTGAGTTGATTTTATAACCAGCCACTTTGCTGAAGTTGTTTATCAGGTTTAGGAGTTCTCTGGTGGAAGTTTGGGGGTCACTTAAGTATACTATCATATCATCTGCAAATAGTGATATTTTGACTTCTTCCTTTCCTATTTGTATCCCTTTGACGTCTTTTTGTTGTCTAATTGCTCTGGCTAGACTTCCAGTACTATATTGAATAGGTAGGGGGAGAGTGGGCAGCCTTGTCTAGTCCCTAATTTTAGTGGGATTGCTTCAAGTTTCTCTCCATTTAGCTTGATGTTGGCTACTGGTTTGCTGTAAATTGCTTTTGCTATGTTTAGGTATGGGCCTTGAATTCCTGATCCCTTCATGATAAAAATCAATTCTATCTTATGATCATTGTTTTATGATATTTTCCTGCATTCTCACCCTCCAACCAACTTGCATCATTATTATTTTTTTAGACAGGATACCACTGTGTAGTCCTGGCTGGCCTGAAACACCTTATGTAGATCAGGATGGCATTGAACATACAATCTGCCTGCCTCTACCTTCTGATTTCTGGCTAAAAGGTACATACACTATAGACATACCTAGAGTCTATTTATATTTTTGAATTAAGTATTTGTCAGTGAACAGTATATAGCTGAGTACTTTTCTTTAATCTACCCAGTTTTGACAACTCTCCCTTCTGAGTTTATTGATTAAATAATCCACACTTAAAGTTAGTATTTTTAATTTAATGTGTTTATTTTTGAGAATATCACACACGAGTAGTATATTGACATCATTTAAAACCCCTTTCTCTCCACTCAAACTTCCCTCATGGTCCCCTTTACCCCCTCTCAACTCTGTGAATTCAATTTTAATTATTGGTATTACATAGAGAAAGAGAGTACAGTTTTAGTTCTAAAAACACATGTCTAGGCCTTACCACTGAGTAACCTCCCATCGTTATTCACTCTGGAGAACACTGATATATTCTCTCTCTCTCTCTCTCTCTCTCTCTCTCTCTCTCTCTCTCTCTCT
>NW_021604712.1:5730789-5778013 GCF_004785775.1 Grammomys surdaster | reverse complement strand
TCTCTCTCTCTCTCTCTCTCTCTCTCTCTCTCTCTCTCTCTCTCTCTCCAGACATTGAATGATTGTAGTTCTATGGGTTAGACCTCGTGAAATTTCCAATATTCATGGTGGATGACAACTGCTATGTCAACTACTGTTGTATAATGCAGATCATATTTAGATAAATATAATGATGAGCTTTTTTATGGAGACCAAATTTCCTATTATGTCCAAAAATACTATCTAGTAGGAGTTTAGTTTGGTCTTCTAGATCATATAATCTTTTTGTTCCCAGTTATATAATATCTCCTGAGTGTAGAGTTTGTTTTGAGTTATGGATAGACACCCCAGAGTCATCTATTCCGTGTATTTTGATATGTGTATGTGTGTGCTTCCTGAAAATATATACAGTATAATTTATATTATGGATACATACTACCCAATCGGCGCAAACAACAGAAATGATATATTTGGAGGTTTTCGTATAAGACGGGAGTCAGTTGCTACCACTGTTTGGGGGATATAGATTCACAAACCAGCAGAGGAACAGGAAGGATTCAGGAAGGAAAAAAAAGGAAAACTTCACATTTACATTTCTGAAAGTTGCTATGATGTGAATGTTGGAGAACTAACAGGCTCTGCTATGTTTTGTGTGGAGCACATGTATAGCTTTCTTTCAGAGATTCTGAAGTGACATAAACCAAACATATAAGGTGGAAGTATTAGCTGTCATTGAATCCTCCCAACTATCCTGGACCAACTACTAAAAGAGGCAGTTAGCCAGAATCTTACTCTTGCATTTGATCTGACCATTTTTCATTGTCTTATTCAGTCTTTCTATGCATTATTCTTGGTTATTACTATTGTGCTAAATTCATTTACTAGCTCTAGAAGTAATTTTGTGGGTTCTTAGGACATCCAACACACAGAGATGTATCATCTATCATCTATATATAAGGGCAGTTTTATTTCTTCATTTCTAATTGACTATCTCAAAATTCATGTTTCTCTCTCAGCTATTTTGCTATAGGGATTTGCCAGTATAGTTGCCTTAGTACACATGTAACAAAATCAAAGAAATACCTAAAAGATCAAACACACATACACACACACACACACATACACACACACACACACACAGGCAAAGGAAACTAAGAAGTGATGTTAGCTGAGTATAATTAAGTTGGTTAGAATAAATGGTGCCAAGCTTAGTTTGCATCAGAATATGCTATATCACTAAGGTTTTACTTGTTAGAACATTTATCTACAGTCAATATAACCCCAATAAAGCTATAAACACATTAAGTTTTGATAAAATACAGTAAGTGGCATTATGCTGAACATTGAAGTGAAAAAGCAATAGCATCATCAGACAGATAGAGAAAGATGTTTTCTCATTTGAAAACTCACCTTGTCTTATCAGCATTGATGACGGTACAGCATTGGTATGAAGATATGCAGACATCAAGATTTATCTGGGAACACTCATGTTTGGCAAAGATGCAGTGTGGTATGTAACAAACGTATCTCTTTATCTGAAATCTATAAGCAAATACCTAACCTTTCAGAATTTGACATTTCTTAAAGATAAAAGTATACATGTGGCATTTTAAAATAGTCTTTCCATTTCTAAGTGTTTGTTAAATACAAATGTAAAAATATTCTCATTAGACATTTGCATAGAAATACACATAGTAACTTAACCAAAAGGCAAAACTCAAAACAACTCACATCGCATGTCCTTGAAGATTTGATTTAGCATACAAGCTGTAGTATATTTAAGCATGTATGTTATTCAGAGATGAAGAAATAAAGAAGTGACTTACTGCTGTGTGCTATTCCTGAATGAAGCTCATGACAGAGGCAAGAACATTTTTATCTGGCCACCAAGTCATGTTCATAACATATGTAAGATTCTACAAATCAGTAATTAAAACATAACTCATTTAATTAAAGTACGTACTTTTAAAATTTGAACAAACAATATGTGAGGGAGGTAAGTAATGACCATAAAGGAATAGAATCAGCAGTTTGTATTTATATATTTATTATTTGATTGTATAATTGTATATGTAACAACATATATGTATATATATATAAAACATATACAAATTATATAATATATGTATATGTTATACTTTAAACAAACAAACAAATAAATAAGAAACCTGTGACAATTTATCCATTGATAGTTTTTTCTTTACGTTTAGCTCTAATACTTAGGACCCATAAAGGACCTCCTGTGCAGTGTTGGCACGGGCTCATTACCCATGCCCACACACATATATTCAGTAATACATTAATATAATTAAAATAATATTAAATAAATAACAGGTTATGATTTTGAGGGGGAATAGAAACTTGAGAATTTGTGCTGAGCTAATTTCAGAGTGTGTCAAGGATGCAATTTGTGTTGGAGTATGCATTTATTAAAAACAGATTCAAATGTACACACATAAGCGCTTCATTTCCATTGATAAAACTAGCTTTAAAACTAATACCCAAGTGTTATCATTACCCCTGGTTATATCTTGTAGAATGAGATGAAGCCTTATTCTAGACTTAGAAAAGTACTTCTATATTGTTAGTTGTGCATACTCACGAAATTCATATAATGTATGTCATGATGATGCACTTTTCATGATAAACCTTCAATGCTATTCAGTCTGTCTTTGAAAAGTTATGAATACCTCTCACCAGCAATAGGTTTAAATATATATTTAATTTTAAGAATGTAAATGCCTTACTTAGGTTTTCATTGATCTGAAGAGACAGCATGACCATGGCAACTCTTATAAAAGAAAACATTTCATTGGGGCTGGCTTATGGTTTCAGAGGTTTAGTCTATTATCATCATGGTAGGAAGCATGGCAGTGTCAGACAGACCTGATGCTGGAGAAGGAGCTGAGAATTCTACATCTTGATCTGCAGGCAGCAAGAGAAGACTATGACAGTAGGCATAGCTCAAGTATATATGAGACCCCAAAGCTGACCTCTAGAGTGGCACAGTTCTTCCAACAGGCCACACCTGCTCCAACAAGGCCATTCCTAATAGTGCCACTGCTTATGGACCAAGCATTCACAGACATGAGTCTACGAGAGCCTTACTTATTCAACTATTCAAACTACCACAATGTGTATATGTGTGTATGTGTGTTTGTGGGTACGTGCATGCATGCGCTCATGCATGCACGTATGTGCATGTGTGTGTTTGTGTTCTGTAAAGAAACCACAGCTTGTTTACTAAATTAAATCTTCAAGGAGATGTGGTATGAACTGCTATGAGTTTTTCTATGCAAATGTATCATGAGAAAATATTTTTACATATGTGTTTAACAAATACACACAAATATATATGCAGGGTTAATATACAATATTTTATAAAGTCACAATCACTTTTAAAATCTTTCATCTCCACTAATACTTAGTTATTCCAAATTCCTCAGGAAATTTATACTCTGAGTATTCAAACAGTGAAGGAATTAATTATGACTGATTTCATTAATTTTCTGTGTCAAATTTAAAAGCTGAGTCAGTATTAAATGACACAGCTAGTGATTGCCTGAATACATTCCTCATGGTATTGTTCTTTCACATTAAAAAAAAAAGATTTTAATGTCATTTACACTTTAATTAACCCTTTAGTGTTCATAAAATTATAGTTGTAAAAACTCTGCTATAAATTAAATAAATTAGAGATGGCAATTTTGCTTACTTTAACCAGATCCCCCTGATTACAACAATTGGCTAAACTAATGTAACATTATGATCAGGAAACTGCTGTCCATACAGTGAAGATAACATCATATGGATATTTAACTCTTAGAATTAAAAGGTGGATCATACAGTATGTGGCATTTTTCTCTTTTACTCAGTGTAAGTTTCCAGATATTCATCCTGATTACTGGAATTAGCAATAGTTCATGTCTTTCTATTTTCAGCTGATACTGGTTTTTCTACTCTTTAAAAAAAATCTCACTTATTAATCAAATACAGATTTTGTTATCCTGTTGGGTATTTTGTGGGGTAAGGCTACCATACATACACAGGAATGAATATCACTTCACTTCTCCACTATAAATATCCAAGACTTCAGGAGTGATGCCATGTTCTGGTTAACACAATGACAAGCAATTTTCTGAATTAGTTCTACAACTGGCTTTGTCTTTTAGCAGTGTGCATGATCCCACTGTGCTATTTCACTGCAAATGTTTGATATTGCTGTTTATCTTTACCATTCTGATAAGTTTACAGAAAAATACAGTGGCAGTTCTAATCTTTTTAAAATTAATTATTATTTATCTATCTCCCTCTCCCACCACCCTTATAAAGTTAACTCTATCTGCTTTCTCCTTAGACTCTGTAGCCTCTGAGAGGGTTTCCTCTCACCTCTGGGTATCATCTCAACGTGGGGCATCAAATCTCTACAGGATTAGGTGCATCCTTCCCACTGAGGCCACCAGACAAAACAGCCCTCTGCTATGCCTGGGATAACATTTGAAATGTAAATAAAGAAAATATCCAATAAAAAGGGGATAAAAACAAATAAGGTTGCTATGATGAATATAGTGGAGCATGTGTCCTTGTGGTATGGTGAGGCATCTTTTGGGTGTGCCCAGGAGTGGTATAGCTGGGTCTTCAGATGGAACTAGTTTGAATTTTCTGAGGAACCACAGGATTGGCTTACAGAGTGGTTGTACAGTTTACAGTCTCACAAGCAATGGAAGAATGTTCCTCTTTCTTTTCATTCTCACCAACATGTGCTGTCACCGGAGGGTTTTTAACTTAGTTATTCTGCTTGGTGTAAGGTAGAATTTCAGATTTGTTTTGATTTGCATTTCTCTAATAACTAAGAATTTCGAATGTTTCTTTAAGTGCTTCTCTGCCATTCAAGATTCTTCAGTTGTGAATTCTCTATTTATCCCTATATCCTGTTTTTGAGTTATTTTGTTGTTTGGAGAGAAACTTCATGAGTTCTTTATATATTTTGGATGTTATTCCTCTATCTGATGTAGGGATAGTGAAGATTTTTTTCCCAATTTGTAGGTTGCTGAATTGTCATGAGGTCTCATTTATCAATTGTTGATCTTAGAGCCTAAGCTACTGGTGTTCTGTTCAGGATATTTTCCCTTGTGCCAATGAGTTTGTGGCTCTTTCTCACTTTCTCTTCTGTTAGATTCAGTGTATCTGGTTTTACATTGAGGTCCTTGATCCATTTGGACATGGGTTTTGTGCAAGGTAATTAATATGAATCTGTTTTCATTCTACATACAGACTGTCAGATAGATCAGCACCATTTATTGAAGATGCTTTCTTTTTTCTACTGTATGTTTTTGGCTTCTTTGTCAAAGATCAAGTTCCAGATTAACTTTTGGGTTTTTGATTCTATTCCATTGATTTACCTGTCTCTATATGTACCAATATCATGTGCTTTTTTTTTTAACCACTATTGCTTTGTAGTACAGCTTGAGATCAAGGATGGTGATTTCCCAAGAGGATTGTTTTATTGTTGAGAATTGTTTTGGTTATCCTTGGTTTTTTGTTTTTCAATATGAAGTTAAGAATTGCTCTTTCCTGGTCTATAAAGAATTGAGTTGGAATATTGATGGGGATTGCATTGAACCTATAGATTACTTCTGGTAAGATGGCCATTTTCACTGTTATTCCTACCAATCCTTGAGTATAGCATAGAAGATCTTTCCATCTTCCAAGATCTTTTTCTATTTCTTTCTTCAGCGATTTGAAGTTCTTGTCATACACATCTTTTACTGGCTTGGTAAGAGTTAGACCATTATATTTTATACTATTTGTGGCTATTGTTACAGGTGTTGTTTACCTAATTTCTTTCTCAGCCAATTTATCATTTGTATAAAGGAAGGCTATGGATTGAGTTAATTTTATATTCTGCCACTTCGCTAAAGTTGTTTGTCAACATAGGAGTTCTCTGGTGGAATTTTGTGAGTCACTCTTGTATACTAACATATCATCTGCAAATAAAGCTTTGACTTCTTCCTTTTCAATTTTTATCCCCTTGATCTCCTTTTGTTTTCTAATTGCTCTATCTAGTACTATACTGAATAGAGTTGGCAAACTTGCCTTGCCCCTGTTTTTTGTGGAATTGCTTCTAGTTTTTCTCCACTTAATTTAATGTTAGCTTTTGGTTTGCTCTATATTGTTTTTATTATGTTTAGATATGTGCCATGAATTCCTGATCTCTTCGGGTCTTTTAACATGAAGTTGTGTAGTATTTTGTTTGAAGGCCTTTTCAGCATCTAATGAAATGATCATGTGACTTTTTCCTCAAGATTGTTTATATAGTGTATTATGTTGATGGATTTTCATGTATTCTACCATCCTTGCATCCCTGGTACAAAAATACTTTATCTTGATGAATGATCATTTTCATGTGTTCTTGAATTTGGTTTCAAGAATTATATTGAGTATTTTTGCAGCAATATTCAGAAATGAATTTGGCCTGAAGTTCTCTTTTTTTGTTAGGTTTTATGTGGTTTAGGTATCAGAATAACTGGATTCATAGAATCATTTAGTATTCCTTCTGGTTCTACTTTGTGGAATAGTTTGAGGAGTTCCTTTATGGTAGAATTCTGCACTAAATCTATCTGGCCTAGAGCTTTTATGGTTGGGGGATTTTTAATGACTCCATTTCCTTAGGGGTTATGGGACTGTTTAGATAGTTTACCTGATCTTGATTTAACTTTGGTATGTGTTTTCTGTATAGAAAATTATCCATTTCATCTAGATTTTCCAGTTTTGTAGAGTGTAGGTTTATTTTAGAAGGTTCTGATGATTTGTTTGAATTTCTTCAGTTTGTGTTGTTATGTCTCCCTTTTCATTTCTGACTTTGTCAATTTGAATACAGCCTCTGTGCCCTTTAGTTGGTTTGGCTAAAAGTTTATCTAACTTATTCATTTTCTCAAAGAACCAGCTTTTGATTTTGTTGATTCTTTGTATCATTCTCTTTGTTTCAAACTGGTTGATTTCAGTCTTGAGTTTGACTATTTTCTGCCATCTTACTTTTCTTGGGTGTGTTTGCTTCTTTCTGTTCTAGAGCTTTCTGGTGTGCTGTTAAATGGTGTGTATGTGATCTCTCCAATTTCATTATGAAGGCACTTATTGGTATGAATTTTCCTATTAACACTGCTTTGTGTCCCATCTGTGTGGGTATGATATGTCTTTATTTTCACTGAATTCTATAAAGTGTTTGATTTCTTTCTTTATTTCTTCCCTGAACAAGTTACTGAGGAGACAGTTTCTCAGTTTCCTGAGTATGTGGGCTTTCTGTTGTTTCTGATGTTATTAAAGTCAAGCCTTAGTCCATGGTGATCTGATAGAATGCATGAGATTATTTCAGTCTTCTAGTATCTGTTGAGTCTTAGTTTGTGTGTGGGAGCAGACCAGAAGGTGACTTTTTTCTTTTCTATGTTATGCATTTACAACAATAATTTTCCTTCTTAAAACTGTTTGAGTCATATATTCCAAATGTAAATATGTTTGCATGGAAATGGAATTTGATATATAGTTTTATTCACTTTGATTTGTAGATATCTAATATTATGTTGCTTAGTTTAAATGCAGTTATACAAATTCCTATTGTTTTCCTAATTTCTAGTTGGAATACATGAAACTAAAGACTATTCTCTGATTGATGGCAATTCTTGAGAGTTTTTTTCTAGAACATACAAACCTTGATTTGCAACTTTAAGTAAAAGAGATTGTTATTCTTAATGACCTAAACCTTATCTAATTATTTGAACTGTCAAGACTGATATTTTTCTAAAAAATAAGATATTCCACCTGAAACTTCAACTCTGATCTCAAGATCTTCAGCCATTCCTTCTTCATAGCCATTCTTTTGATTATTTTTTTAAATTGAGAATGTCATTCAAGAATACAGCATTAATACCAGATTTACTCTCTCCTCTACCCAATCCATCTCTTGTTGTGTACCCCCAATGTCCTAATTGAGTCTACTTTGATCACTTACCATGTTCCAGGATTCAGAATCACTGCAAATATTCTCTATAACTATCAGAGTCTTTGTTCTTTGTACTAGCTCCCTGATATGTATGGAATTAGATATCTTGTGTTCCAAGAAGATCAATTAGATCTAAATTGAGTCAACCAAAAAAAAAAAAACCACCATAAACTAAAACCCATGTCTTACTATGGAGATATTGCAGAGGCTCATAGACCAATCATAGATATACTGACTGTTGGATGGAAATCCTAACTTGTTTATTCAAATGCCTTGCCTGCTTTGTGCAAGAAGTGGGTCATTTGTGAGAATGGTGCCACGTTACTGACAGTTGACCAGGTGTCTCCAATTACACTTGCTAGTTAAGTGAGATCTTTTTTTCTCCTCTTCAAAACTCAGGTATTAATCTAGCAAACTCCTTTTTGTCATGCTGCTTTACAATATCCTATTAGAGAAGTTTATTTTATCTGGTAAGGACTGCAATGCAACTTATCTTTTTATTCTTCAGAGAGTTACTAATTGTATATGGTTATGTTGGAATTTAGTTTGCAGGGACCTTGATCACCTTACCCTTCTACCGTATATCACATGATCACATTTACTGATGCGTTTATGCAGGCAGAATGATCTTTAAAAGTCATAACAACTTATACTGTAACACACACACACACAGACACACAAACATATATATATGTGTGTGTGTTAAAGGGTGAGTTATAAACCTGACAAAAATTCAGAGTCCTTCTACCCCATTGAGAACTGTAAGAGTCCATTGGTGTAGATCATGCTAAGGAATCTCCTTTCGGTACCTTGCTATGTCTTTGTATGACATTTCCGTAGTACATGATTAGGGATGAGCAAAAGAGAGGAGAAAGAAAGGAAAAGAGAATGGAAGGAGAGAAGGGAATATGGGGAAAGCAAGAAAAGAAGAGAGAGAGAATCTTACTTCTTGCATTTATAAAGTCATTAATCCCATCAGATTAGGACCCTGTGTTTAGAGTGTCTTCAGCATGTGAATGTGGTCAATAGTACTCTTCTTTGTATACATCATTTATTTCTTTACTAATTAACTTATTTATTCATATTTGTGAGGGTATATGCATGTTACAACATGACAGAACAAGTCAGAGGACTGTTTGATGGCGTTAGGGCTCCTCTTCCACTATGTGAGTCTCAGACTTTAAACTCAGGTAGTCAAGCTTGACAGTAGGAGTAGGCAACTTTACCCTATAAGCCATCTAGTTGGCCCTGTGAAACTCTTTTGTGTATTTGTTTCTAGTAACAAGAGGGTCCTGGCATACTGCATTTGCAAGTAAATGTTCTTGTTTCATGAGTGCATGGGTACGTGGATAAATACAAGAAAGAATGGTATAAATGTGTCAGTGTTCAAGATCACTTAGTGATTAAACACAGACTACTGTGATAAAATAGCAATTTAGTTGAATCCAAAACCCACATACCTACTATCATGATTTTTTTCTGTCAAATCTAGTGAAAATTAGAGCTATATATCTTAGTAAGACATAAACTGAATTATGAACATAGATAGAATAAGGCAACCAGAGCTATTATATTACAGACTCTAGGACTGACTCTTTTTACAATAGCTGTAGAATACTTAGTAAGTTTTAACAAACATTTATTCAGTACTAAGAATTTAATACTGAATTCTAGCAAAGGAGTATTTAATCTCCAATGGATAAAAGCATTTGGTTTGTGAAGATAGTTCTGTGGAACCCCAGGAGCATGAAAGAAAAGGTAGAAAGTTTAGTCTAGTTATTGAGGTAGTAGGGAATAGAAAACAGGGTAGGATATTGTCTACATTTTTTCTCAAAACACCTCAGAAGCATTTAGTGGTAGATGCAGAGGGACAGACTTGTACTTGGATGCACTATTTTTTACCCTCTAGAAAATAGTAGTTCTTGTTCATCAACTTTACTCAATTTAAGAGTATTAGAGATAAGACATTATAAGCAAGTGATAATCTGAAATTTAACTATATTGTAGACTATCAGTCATGATTTCTAGTGGCTATTACAGGATGGTATACTTAATTGTATTGAGGATTGATTTTTCTGTGAATTTTAACATGAAAGCAGGCATTCCTATGAAGAATTAGATGAAATGCCTATCAAGTGTTTCTGGGGAAAAGTAACAAAGGCTGAGTTGGGCCAAATAATAATAGTAAGTGTGAGAATCCACATCAAACAAAACTTCATACTAGGAATCATAACTGTGATGCAGATCCTTTCTTCACAGACTGCTGTGCCCAGCATCACTATATAAGAAAGAAAAACAAGAACAAAAACAACAATAATAACAAACAAAAAAACAAGTTCCAATAGTAAAAATGGCCTCACTTGACACTTGATGATCTATAATAGGTAGATTTTTCCAGGGTAAGGAGGTCATACTTTACTGTAGAGAACACTCAGAGGATAGTATAGGCATCCCAATGTGAATAATGACTCCCCCATCCTTATGGAATGACTGACCACCCTTTATCAGTTTTAAATTTTAACCTTTAAAACATTATTTGAATTTTTATTGACATGTACAAATTATATTTATGAAATGCCATGCGATCTAGAGTCATCCTTTTTCCATTTATCTCTTCTCAAGATAAAAGCTTTAGAAACCCAAAAATTATACTAGTACAGACCAAATTAGACCAAATGTTTTTGAAAGTTTTTTTTAATAATAGCAAAAGCCTTTGCCTGTGAACTATAGAGCAACACATTTTGCATATATGAAAGCAATACTTTCTGCTATTCCAATACATTTTTTCTTTGTGGACTTCTATAGGGATGAGTTAGTCTTTCTTTCATGGAAGTGACAGCTTTACAGTCAAAGATGTTGAACTTTAAGATATTTACAGCTTTTTTTCTATGTTTCATTACCCTCCCACCCTACAAGATGTGGTGTTATACTTTCTTCCTTTCATATAAAGGAGAAAGGGAGTGAAAATCTCACCTATGCAGGATGTGACCTGCTGGTATAGGAGACTAGCCCATTCACATCATGTTTGATGTGAACTCAGTTGTAGGGAAAGTCAATAGAGAAATAACAAAGTCCCTTATTATTTTGTTGACAATTTTTCCCCGAAACCACCTTTTCTACACCTTAGCCTCAACAGTTACTCTCAATCTTTGCCTTTGTCTTGTTTATCTAAAACCAATACTGAGTCCAGCTCACATCAATCAACGCTGTTCTGAGAATCATGACAAAGGACTTCCAATTCTCTTGTTTGACAGCTTATTCAACACCCGTTGCCTTCACTGACCTTTCCAGATCCACACTTCCTGACTTCAAGGCTTCCAATATTCTAAAAAAAAAAAAAAAAGACAGTTAGAAGAAAGAATTTAGTTGGAGAGTATAGGGGATTTCCTCATATCCATAACAGTAGGAGCAACAGTTACAAAAAGAAGGACCTCATTCATCAAGCAGTTTTGGAGACTTTCAGAGAGAAATATAAAGTATGAAGCCTTTCGTATTTGGACTAAAGAGAGTTCAAGAAGGGATAAGAAGTTAGCACCTTCCTAGTCCAGAGTGTATACTAAAAAAGCTGAGGACTGTACTAAAACAAATTATGCAAAAACAAAAAAAAAATCCATGAAAATTTCTCTAGCAAATTATCAAGGTACACAAAATGGTAGCCAAGATTATTTGTTTAAGGCAAAAAAGTTCAAACACTAGAGGCATGCATGTATTTGCATATAATAATGGAATTATTTGCATATGCTAACTGAAAATCATGAATGCAGCTTCACATTTCAGAACTGTTTTTATTCTAAGTCACTGTACATATGGGAAAATAAAAGATATTTCCTTACCATTAAAAAATGTAATTTTGTCAATACTTAAACATTTTAAGTGGCTTCTTAATTAATTTAAATAATTGGTACTTTTTAATAATACTTTACATAATGTTTCAAAGCAAAATAATCACATAAATCTGCACACTGGAGAAAAAAATTACACTACTGATTCAGAACCAAATGTTTCTACTAAAATCAATTTTGTTAAGGCCATCAAGAAAAGCATCCTTTATAAAACTGTACCACATGATGACAAAGAACGATGTGACTCAATTAAGTGGGAAAAAAAAAGGAACAGAAACTCATTCCGCATTATATGTTCATGGATATTAATAGTGTATACAGTTGAGATATTATGCTTATGTTGTACTAATGGATAAATATTAAATAACAAAATACCCGGCATGGCTTATTTTGTTTACTGATAGTATGCTTAACATTTTGCATACACTGACATCATCAGCATCACTATGGTTGTATTTTTCTATAACAGAAACATAGCGTATTCTTCAAAACCTACAGAAACTGAAATTCCAGTGCTTCTTTTTACCAGAATCTGTTTTCGACAGTGGTCAAGATTAAGAACAGTCTTATTATTTGGCAGTGTTCTATCAGATCAATATTGAACTTGAAGCTTTTTACCTGAATTTTGGTCAATTCATCATATAAACAGTTCACACGTATTACATTGTTCTTTATTCAATGAGTAGATTTGAAGCCCTGTAAAAGCCCTTCTCCCAGCCCACATCCATCTCCTTGAGGTTGACATTTTTTTGTGGCTTTAATCTGGGATTTTTCTTCTTCCTCTATGCTTATGTTATCTATATATTTAACATTTTCATAATTTTTTAGATTTCCTGAATGTTATGTTATTTTTTTTAATTTACCATTTTTTTCAATGGAACTATCTATTTATAGTACAGACCTAGGGTCTCCCTCATTCTTCCATACTCCTTTCAGTTATACCTCTTATTCCATCTCAATCCCCATGGGACTCCCCATTGACCAACAGAACATTATACAGCAGGGGTCCCACAGCTGACATACATGGTAGAACTCAGGTAGACTACCAGCACCCTCCTCCTCCTTTATTTTGGTATCTCCAAAATATTCTAAGACCTCACCTGTCTGCCACCCTCAACTTCATCTCATAGCTTACATCATTCAGACTCACTGTTCCTCATGGTTTTGTCAACCTTCATGGAGCTAGACTTTTTTCTGCTTAAGAGAACTCAGTCCCTACCTCTATTTGTTGTCCATTCACCCACTACTCCTAAAAATACTATTCTGACACTGCTTGGAGTTGAATCCAGAGTTCCAACAGGAACTTCAGATTTTAGACTAGTGATAGTATAAATCCTAAAACCCAGAGTGACACCAAGATGAAAATCAAACATCTTTAATTTCACATCTTGTCAGATTGGAGCAACAACAACCAAAGAACCAAGCACGCACCCAGCAAAGCCAAGCCCAGACAGCCATGCCAAGAAATACCAGAAACTTTATAAACCCAGAAGGCATGAAAAAAAAGACAAAATGTCTCATCCAGAAATGTGAACCCTATTGCAATAGGCCGTGGATAAGGCAAATTAGTTGAATCACAAGACAATCTATACCCAGCAAAACTATCAATCATGCTTGTCAGAGAAAGATAAACTTTTCATGGTAAAAATGAATTTCAGAAATTTATGTTCACCATTCCAGTTCTGTAGAAGACACTAGAAAAAATAAAAACTTCACTGTGAAGACACATATATCCCATAGTCACAAAAATAAAACATTACCGAAGAGGTAAGAAAAAATGTCATAAGAAAATAACAAGAATTAATATAAGCCATTTGTTGATAACAACACTTCAATTGAAGATATTTTTTAACCTACATAGTAACCTGCCTTCAAGATGTACTAATGCAATAGTGCACAAATATTATCTGAGTAACCAAACTTTTTAAAGTTGGGATTAGGGCTTACTCCATGAGTTAGAACCTATATCTGACACTGCTAAAAGGCCCAAGAACCAGATAAATCACTGATCTTTACAGAAAAAGTTTGTTATTATTCTGCAAAATTAACATAGCAATAAAATGACACTTAAGGATGTGCAGTTATACCCATAGATTAGTGCATTTTTCAAACCTAATCTGAGAAGCTTTTTGCCATAGGTGGTAACCAACACGAAAACCTACAAATATTCATAGAAACAAATATTTGTATGTACTCATCCTTTAATGAGATGTCTTTTTCAAATCCCCTCCTTAAAGTTTTGAAAATCTATATGGAAATGAAGGAAGAAAGATCCCAAAAGCTTGAAATGGTGGAGGACCCCAAGGAAACAGCATCATTAGACTAAACAGACATAATGAACTCACAGAAATGGTGATAGCATGCACAAATCTCTATAAATCAAGTCACACAAAATTGCAGCAGTAGAGAATAGGAAGTAGACACAAATGTCCACTTTAAAAACGTTATTTTCAAAGATAACTCTGCGAGAGGGAAATCTATTTTCTCCAGCAGAGAATATATCATGGTATATATCAACCAGGTATCACGGCAAACTCCATGCTCATGAGTAGATGTCATAAAAAAAAGACTCCATTGTTTTTGTTTGTGCTTTTGTTTTGGATGTGTTGTTTTTATATTCCTGATTTCCTGAAATATAGAAAAAGAAGGAACATTGAGTGGGTAGGAGGTAGGAGGATAAAAGAGGAGTAAAGAAAGGGAAAAAAATATCAAATATGCCATTTGAAAAAATAAAATGAATAAATATGAAAGTCCAATGAAATTACAATTTGAATGATATTTTAAAAAGGTAAGAAAAATTATATTTCCAAAGAAAATGAAGTAGGTTCTGGAAGAATGTGTGTGCTGCCTGTGTCCTGGACTACCTTGCTGCCCAATCTTACCTGCCCTTGGGAGTTGGAGAAGAGGTGGTACCAAATCACACACAAACTCTGGGAGCAGGTGAGAAATGCTGCAGCAAGCTCATCTGAACACTGCTTCAAGCTCTTTTATTATCCTCTTGCAATGTCCCTCATTGGTCCCAAGAAAGCACCTTTTATAAATAACAGTTTCTGATTGGCTGTCATTATCTGTGTCAGCAATCCTTGATCTCTCAGTCCTCAATTATGTCCTCCTGCAGGAAATACCTTTGTGGCTGCACAGCCTCCAGCTTTTACATAGAGGTGGCTCTGGTGTTCCTCCTACATGTGTGTGTTTAGACCCTTGCTGAAATAAATTTATGTTCTGATGTATTATTTGATAACTATGTTATGAGAATTTCAAGTTTTCTTTCTTCTCTCCCAAAGATGTGATCATTACTTAGAGAGTTCTGTCCCTTTCTTTTCATCTACATATGAAAACAGTTGAGAATATTGTTTTATAATATCATTATTACATTTCCAGAAGTTGTATTTCTTACCTTCCAATAAAGTGCTCTCCAAGTATCAAAAATAAGAGGCTACAACATCATCATACATTTTTCTCTTGGGTCAAAATTATCATAATACTTAAAGATAGGATCTTATTAACCAAAACTGTGCTTATAAATTATGAGCATTGAGAAAAATCTTCCTTTGATAAAGTTTTGAAGCAGTTCAGTTCTGTCACTATTGAAGTTCCTGGCATGTATAATGAACGTGAAGCAGTTCTATGTCAATATAAGGCGAATATATTTTTCTAATTGGTACAAAAAAATTCTCCTTTGATTGTTCTACATTCCTTTTCAAATTATGACACAATCCTACTGTATCACCACTCTTAGCAAGGTTTAAAGGCACTAGATGTATAATATTTCTTTTCTGAATTATATTTTCCTTTTTTCTCTACAGCTATGCTTTCTTAAATTAACATGAATAATTCATATATATATATATATATATATATATATATATATATATATATATATAATATTGTAAGTTTGCCACCATTCATAAAGAGACTAATTCAAAATCACATTTGGAATTCAGTTCTGTATCCTAATATATTTGATGTGCATGTTTACTTATATCTCCAGGACAGTAGAGGAAGATCTTGTTAAAAGAGATTACACTTAAGGTGTATGTCTGAAGTATAGTATGCATGTATATATTTTGAGTCATTGGTGACCATGTGCTTATTAATGACATTGTGTATGAAATCTGATTTTATAGAATTTATAGTAAAGTGAATTACCTAAGCTTGATTTCACACCACATATGTATACGTTAAACTTCTGATGGCACACAATAATAAATACCTTCTCTTCATAGTATTGTATTGGCTTTCCATGTGCAAGACTTGTATGTCATCCATTCACTTAATCAAATTGTCATGAGCACCTCTGCTATTTAGAGAGATGTGTGTCTGTCTAAGCCCTTACATTGAAGTCCAACTCTCTATGATATACAATGGAGCTTTGGACATGATTAGATCATGAAGGCAGAGCCCTGTGGGTCCTGTTCCAGAGTACCATCCCATTAAGGTCTGGGGTTTGAGGCCTGTGCTCAACCAGGCGCCCAGCTGCCTCTCACAGCCTACTGTCCCACAGAGCCCTCAAAAGTGAGATTAATTCTTTTTTTTTAAATAATTTATTTTTTCTCAAATCATAATTCATTCACACAGGGGTTATAAACACAGAAAGGCAGGATGTGGGGAAGGGAATGACACTGGAGTGTGGGTGCTCAGGGGGATATCTTTCAAAATCAGGTATCGGCTGGGTGAAGGTTCAGGGGACAAGTCACTATGACTCTGCCTATGACTCGCTTGTCCTTATCTAAGTTGGTATTGTCTGCCAAGGCTACCTATTTACAAGGTCTCTGACTATTCAGGCTTGTAAATTTCCACAAAAGCTGCCTGTTTACATTAGCTTATAGCCATCTGTTTCAATGTTTTTCCACTGAGACCCAAGACTTGGTGTTAGTATACATGTATGACAGGCCTATTGCTGATTTTAGGCCTATGGCTGATTTTAGGCCTTCAGTGTGTAAGCAGGGCTTCCCCTGACATCTCCTCCCTTCTCTAAATATAGAAGGGCTGTGGCAATTCTAATCTTGCGAAGGCAGGGATAGAGGCCTGACCTCCAGTACTTGAAGGGGACCTTGTAATGGTTCCGGTCCACCTGTCGTTGTCCAGTGAGGCATGAGGGCCATACCCATCCTGATGTCTTTTTCCTGGAGAGGGGATACTTTTGGCATCAACCCCTATGCAGTCAGGCTTGTCCCTCAGTGAACCCAGATAGATATTTTAATCTTTTATTTATATTCCCTTGCAGTGCTTAGCCTCACAGCCTAAGCAAGAATTCAGCTCGCCTGTCAGAGGGGGTTCTGGGTGGCCCCTCTCTGCTTGGATTAATTATTTTATACAAAAGACCTCAAATATTTGTTTGTCTTTTTTATTATTTACAAATCCAAAAGCCCTCTCCTGATACCCAGTCTGCTAGGGCCTTGAACTTGAATGGCTCATGCTCTAAGGATTTGCTAAATAAAATTTAGTTGTTCATAAGCTATCTGGTTTATAATGTTTTGTTATAGCATCCCACACAAACTACGAAAATATCCTGTCTGCATCTTCCAATGTATAGAAGAACCCAGGTAAAACTATAAAACAGCCTCTCCCATTAGCAAATCAACCACCTGTTTTATCATTGACTGTTGAGTAGCTAAGACAAAAGCCATAGTACAAGTGTAATAGGGACTACTTTTTGACTTCGGCAAAGGAGATTGCAAAAACAACTTACTTGTAAATAAATGAACTGGTCAAAAGGCTCCTGAGTGACCAAAAGATAAAAACAATTGCTGATTTCAAGAAGTTTAACAGAGACGTCTAGCACTTAAAAGAGTTAGAAAAACACTTAAACAATTGCTAAATGGTGCATGCTTCATGGATCACCAAAGAGCAACAAGCAAATCTTGTCTCAGGAGATATCAGAGCACTTGTCTTGGATGAGACATCTTAGAAACAGTCTTGAGGGCCCTGGCAAAAGTAATGTGCTGTAGTTTCTCTAAACAGGAAAGGGATTAGTAAAACAGCCAAGTAACTATACAGCGGGCTGAGAATTCAGAGACAGTATAATGTAGGTACCTATAAATCCATAAGGTAACTGACGGGAAAGAACTAAAAATGAAGAGGCACCTTCCTGTCTATTCCTCTCAGATCAAAGAAAGAGAATCCTAAGACCAGTATTCACCAACCTGGACCACTAGGAAGGAAAGAGAAGGAGGCCTATCAAGGACTAATAGCTGTAGGACCTGTCAGTCTCGTGCAGTCTGGGTAGTAGCTTTGACAATCAGATCATTGAGGGCAAGGAAAGGACTCATGGGGCACAGTTCCATTATATATAAAAGAAAGGTTCTGGATTTTCATTTTCATTCCTGGTTGTGTAAAATGGTTGCTAAGATTACCTACAGGTTTTGACATTCATGAAAAAGGAAGAGGGCATAGGGAACATCAAAATTAAGCCACCCCACATACCAGCGAACAGCTTAGACATGGTAGTAACTGTATAAAGTCAGAACAGTGTATGTCAAACTATAAGAGGCAGAAGAAACCCTTGACCTGTTGGCTAAAACCCAGCCTGTGATTTAGCTGTTTGGAAATAGGGAAGTGAGATTCTATAATTCTAAAACCTCAGCTACTATTGATATTGGTGGTCCCACAATCACACTGAAAAGCAAGGAGTTAAAAATACAGAAAAGGGATTGATTCCCTGTAACCATGGAAACAATAACCTTTGTTGAGGGCTGCCCCACTCCTGCTGCCATCATCAGTAGCCCGAACTCTCAGTTTACCCTAGATGTCAAAACTGGCCTTTGACAAATCTTAACTAGAAAGATAGACAATATGAAAATGTTTGCTGTGTCATGATGTATGCACTATCATTCAGAGGGGCTCAGGCATTGCAGGAACAAGTACCTGTAACTGTGAAAAGGCCATAATCATGGTCATAGCAAGTCTATACATTTACACCTTAAAAAGTCTACCACTAAAATAGAAAGAAAAGTTGAGTGCCTTGAAGGATGGACAGCCATTCTTAACAGTAGGAAAACAACAACAACAATACTGCAGTTCTAGGATAAAGATGGGAGATGCATGACTGCTCTCAGACAGAGCCTCAAAATGATATGACAACTCTCTAGTTTGTGTATTTTCTGACACTGATTTCTGCTGTGATTTAGTTAGCAATTTTTAAAGCAAGCACTATGGCGATGAGTCTTAGTACCAGAAAAGAAACTTGAATTCCTCAATCTGTTTCTCAAACACAAACTGATTTTGAGAAATCACTGGAGTCAATGCTATGAGAACTGCATAACACAATGAAAGGGAGGACTTTAACTGGGAGCTGTATTTGGTGTTGAGAACACATGAAGACAAAGCTATTTTCTATTCTACAAAGACTGAATTATGGTGGTAAGAGTATCTGTGTGACACACCCTATCCTTTTTTCTCTGCAAATAAGAGCAGGTCTACATCTCCATTTTACATAAAATATGTGCACAATTCCCACGATTTCTCTCGAAGAGAAGGTATATGACATGCTCCAAGATTAGACTAGGGAGTTTCCACTCATCCCTTGTTTGAACCACAAAATAACAGCTACCTGTCATAGCAGCTTGTCAGGATGCCTGTCACAGTTTGACAAATGGGAGACCGAAATAGTGCACGTTTGCTACCTCACAGTTCTGGGGATAAGAAAGGGAACAGTTCCCTTCAAAGAGGCTGGAGAAGAATGTGATTCAGGGTTCTCCCTCACCTTATGGTACTTTGCTATAAATCCTAAGTGTTCCTTGGCATCATTATAATCTCTGCTTTGAAATTAGCATTGCATAATATTGAAATGTGTGTGTGTATGCGCATGCACATGTGCACACATCCAATGTGCCCAGATTAACATCTATAAAGGCATCAGTGATATTGCATTAGAAATCCACTCTCCTGTATCATTATTTTTCTTAAACTACTGTTGTGACAACTCTGTTTCCAAAGAAAGTTATGCCCCAAAACAATAGGGATTGAGAATTTAACATTTAAATTTTGGTAGTAGGGGTTAATGTTACAAATGAACTCATCCATAATCCCCCATATTGTTTATCTAGACATTCTATTATAACCACTAACTGCTTCTAGCATAAAGAGCATGAGTTCTGGAACCTTTTACTACTACCATCCAAAAATCTAAAGCTGGGTTCAGACCCATATGCAAATGATGCCTGTTGATATGACCTGAGTTAAGTTAATCCACACTTTCTAACTCATGGAAATTATTAAACATATTCAAAATTAATGAAAGTAGAATTCAAGCTTCCCTGGGCAGCCTGCTATCCCAAGGAGACCTCCATTCTCCTGTCACTTCTCCTCCACCTCCATCAGACTCCTGAAGCAGACAGGTAAGCTTCCCATCTGCTACCCGTCTTTACTCCTTTCTGAGCCCTCTGGTCAAGCCAATCTACCCTGAGAAGCCTGCTATCCTAGAGGGACCTCCATTCTTTGGCTGTCTCTCCCCTCACCCACATCAGAACTGAAACTTCCAAACCATTCAGGTTAGCTCCCCTTCTCTTCTCAAACTCTAATTTAAAAGAAAAACAAACCTTGGGCTTTAAAAAATATGTATGCTGAATTTACGAAAAGAAAACAATGTCATTTGGATAACCAAAGAAAACTAGAAGACTTTATAACCTGGGGCAATATTAAAAGTAAATATAAAGGGAATAACCTCCATGTATCACACATCAGTATACAGATACTTAGGCATGCTCAGTTACTCAGGCCTAAGACATTCCAGTGTCGAGAAGATCATTTTATCTCCATGTCAATCACTGAGGAAACCCAGGCTATCTGTAACTGTAGAAGAAAATTCAGGGAGAACCCAGGTAGACTGATGTATTCAGAGTATAAAACACTGCCGGAAAGTAATATTTATTTTTAAATACTATTGTATAAATTTCACTGAACTGTTATAATCCCATTGGCTTAATACTAAAATTTTCTAGACCATTGCAATCAAAGTCATTCAAGCATTTAAAATATCCATCTCCTTCAAAACAATTGGAAAGCTTTCTAAAATTTAAAACTCAAGAGAAAAAAATGATTAAATTTAGACACATTAGATTGTGCAAAGAAATGAAATCCAGAGAGCTTGGTTTATTCCACACCCTGTGAATACGTGAAAGCAAAGAGGATATTAGGGATGGAGAAAAGGTTTCTGTGCTATTTACTTTAGAATCATGAAACTCCTGGGACTCCACGTTAGAGATTCCCATCTGATCTAGCAGTTAAATGATCACCAGGCTCCTTAGCTTTTAACAGAGCAGAGAAAACAGAAGCAGGGTGTTGTTTGCAGGAAAAGGAACTAGGAGGAAATAGAATCTGGGTACAGACCCTCCCTGGAGGGGACTCCCAGACAAAAAAAAAAAAGAAGGAAATGGAATGAGGAGATGGTGTTCTGGATGGAAGAGAAACTCATCCTTGGCATTTTCTTAGTGAACGCCTGAGTCCTACTCTTTATAAATGGTATACTTATAGCTCTAGAGGACCTGTAATCCATTCCACCAGATGAGTCCTCTCACTGTAATTCAAAAACACTGAAAGGCAGAAACGTCCTCTTTGCAGTGCCCAGACAGACAGTAGCTCTCAGCTATGCCACTCTTGAAAAAGCAGCATGGATATGGACCACTGACTTATTCCCTATGCCAGGGCAGCAGCAGGGGAAGAGGTCGCCACATTGGACTTGACGTTGAAAGCATCCAGGCCAAATGAAAGTCTGAACCTCTTGTTTGGCAAATGATGGAACAGTTCAAGATGGCAAATGCTGACAACAAAGCTTGCCATAGACCTCTCCTTGCCATTGTTCTGATCTGGGAAAAGTGATGGAGAGCAGCAAAATGCATTAGGACTAGTTTGCTCACCTTTAGATGTCTTGCAGGCATGGTAGGTCACTGGTGGCTTGGGATGATTTCACGTATACGGCCAAGCCCCTTGAAGCCTTGTGAGTCTAACTCCTCCACAAGCTCATCATGTCCCTCTATTTTTCATTACTGGGTAAGTCTCTCATCATCTATGAAGGAGCATGAGTCTGCACATCCTACACATTACTAAATCAGTGTGACTTCATGTTTGTGTTATCTTCCCTGAGAAGTGGGATCATCTATGCTGCTTCTACTCTCTTTACCATAGCCAGCTAAGGGGCATAATGAACTTAAATGAGGCAAAATAAAACAGAAATCCATACACTGCTAATAGGACATAAGGGCATATAGGCAGATGAGCCTGTTCGACTAAATATCTGAGATGAAGGAGGCCACATTACAACCAGCCCTTATTCCACAAATCGAGTTAGGCTACATGTGGTAATCAAATCTTCCGTTTACTTACTAATTCATTTTACCCATCAAACGTGAGTAGGGAGAGATGATATGCAAGGATCTATGAGAAAAACAGAAGAATGATATCTGTGCTTTATGAAAGATATTTATAAAGGTGCCCTACTTTACTTTTGTTCTTAACTTAAATACAGAAATAGTCATCTACCCGTGGTCTTTTCTTGCTGTGATACACAGCTGGCTGGCATTTTCAGACATTTATTTTTAAAAAGGGTGATTAAGCGAGTGATGTATCCTAGCTAGGTGAGCATGCTTGGCACAGGCTGAATGATTAATCGCATTCTAATATCTGTAATTAACAAAACAAACAAAGAAGCCGTTATCTAGAACTATTTAAAACTGTGTTTGAATTCTGACCAAGAAACTAGGGAAAAAGTAATTTTTTCCCCCAGAAAAAGCAACAGGAAACACAGATGCAAGTAGAGGGTTAAGGTAGTTAAATAGAAAGATATATGTTTTAACGGAGTTTGCTTTAAAATTACTTCTAATTTATCCACTTACCAGACATGTATTGAGGTAAAATGATCACAGTAATGTGCACTGGAAAGATATATACTTTTTTAATTGTAGCCAAGAGGAAAAAAGCAGCATGCAATAACTTAATCATTGCTAATTATAATATCACTGTGGTAATTACAATAGATTTTGATTGTCTCATTTTCACACCAGAGGAGGGCACAATGCTGGCGTTTCTCTTAATACATATTTGTTTTTAAAGAAGTGCTGACAATTACACTAATTGTAGTCACAGCATGAAACTTTGTTTTTGAGGAAAAAAATTGTCTACATGTCACATGGAATAAATGCACCCTTTCTGTTTGGTTAGGTGCAAATTAAAGACACATTAATTGCTTTGTTTATTGTGGAAAGAGATCTCTGCATTCTTGCAGGCATTACCAATTTCCCAGGAGCAAAATCCAATCTCAAAGTTCTTAATACTCCCAAAAGTGTCCCACTGCTTAAATGGGTCACCTGCATGAAAGAGCATTGTCAGATGTATTGCGCACCATTTGAACAGCTATGTTGATTCTCAAGTTTGCAACTTCTATTTGGGTAGTTGGGAGCAAAAAGTTACTGTTAAAGTGATCTTGCAAGCTTAGCTGAGACATGTCCTCAACTCTGCTTCAGAAACCCATCTGTGTCCCAGTAATTCCTATGTATCAGAAACCAGCCTGTGAGGAGCTAGCTGGAAAAGTCTCAAAACCAGGAATAGCTGAAAGCTTCAACCTTGGCACAACTGAGGAGAGGAAATCAAAAACTACACAGTTGTGAATCCAATCAGAATGGACATTGGCTCAACTGATTCTTCTTTTTGTCCAGCTGTAGGTGGCCATCAGTAGAGAACAGAGTCAGTCTTTATAATAACTTCATGACAATATATTATAGACAATAACTTTATAAGAAGTGTTTATGCAGTTAGAGCTGTGCTTCCCTATTTTCTGAGGCATCTGAGTTCCTTCTTGGATTGACCTCTTCCATAATCCATAGTTAGACAACTGGTCCTGTAGGTTCCTTCCACATCTTTTGTAATTGTCTTGATGAAACTACAGAATGAATAAATGAATGAAGAAAGACTCCTAGGCAGCTGCATGGAGGTACTAGAACCATGACCAAGAAGGTTTGTAGAATTCATTGAAGGCTCTGAACTTTATGGAACTTGATTATGGCAAGAGACTTTTTTGAAAACCCAAACCAAACCTGTTTTATGTCCTCCATAGGGGTAAAATACATGTTCAGTATCAAATTTATTCTAATGTAATTGCTCCAACTAGAAGAAAAAAATACCAGTGAGTAAGAGGTGTACACTTGTGTCATCTTAACAGATGTTCACACTGAGCAGTGTCATTTTTGATAATACGGAATATTTAGTTTCCATTTTAAAGGGCAACTGGACTTGTTTAAGAATTAAAATAAACTGTTAAGATAATTTGTATATATTACTTAAATATGAGACACGACCCTCAATTATGAAATCCTATTGATTATTAAATATGTATATAAAACCAGATATATTCAGAAGGGTATATGTATGTATATTCATATCTATATGTATACCATATAAATCTTTTGTCTAGAAGTTAGTTTGACCATATATATCAAATTTCATATACTTATATACCTTGATGCAACTCTGCCTATGTAAACATGCATCTTTTAGAACTGTATGTGGCATACATACTTAGAGAAACATTTACAATTCAAAAGGTATGATAGTGATGATATTACATTGAAAGAGGAGGCCAGTTTTGTACAGGAGCTGAGATTTGACTTACTCTTAGCAAGCTGGAAGGTTCTGTCTCTTCATTTTGCTGACTGAAACAGACAAAGAAGTCTAAATCACACAATGGTTTAAATTAAAAAACACATTGCCACCATCACCACATCATAACTGGGCTTCCAAAATAAATGCTAACTTGAGGCAAAGGAAGGGCATTTTTCCACTGAGGTGGGGGAGAAAGAGACAGAGGGTGGAAGGGAGGAAGGAAAGGAAGGAGAGAGAGAGAAAGAGAGAGAGAGAGAGAGAGAAGGAGAGAGAGAGAGAGAGCCAGAGAGAGAGAGAGAGAGAGAGAGAGAGAGAGAAGGAGGGAGGGAGGGAAGGAGGGAGGGAGGGAGGGAGAGAGAATATACACATTAGAACATACATGCTAAAAGTACCAATAGGAGAAGTCTGGGGCTTTCCTGAGATAAAAGTCCCTGGTGTGTGATACAGGGGAAGAGGCAGTTTCTAGGATAGGACACCTTCAAGTCAAACACAAACAATAACCAGATGAAGCAGTTTGAAATGAATTGTGTTTACCTCCATATTTTTTGTGGAAATCAATGTATGGGAGAACCCTTTGGGGATGTCACACAGGGTGTCACAGCAGCAGAATCAGCACTTTCAGGGGTTAACCTGAGGCTTGAAACAATAGGGACACTGGTGTCCTAAGACTTGATTCTGAGAGTCTCTTCTAGCCATCAGTCCCTAACCTGATTCTGTAGAGATGAATAAACCATAATATCAATGATAGCAACTGCTTTAGAGATGAACGGACTATAATACAAATGTAGAACATGCTTTATGCACATATGAGTTTCGGCATTGAGAAAGACCACAACTTTGTCTTCAATAACACATAAAACTAGATATTTTCTTTCAAATATTGTTCTGAAGAAAAGTGTGTCGTCTTATCTATAAATACGTAGTTGACCAACCTCTCTAATGCTTTGTGCACATCCTGGCAATCTTCTATTGGCCATCTTGGAGTTGTGGCTCCTCAGTCACCCTAGGTTTCAGGATCTATGGATTTGATTCTGATATCCAGGTGATAGTACATAGTGTACTATCTTCCATGTCTCTGAATCAGGTTATTAAATGATTATAAAACTATAAGCATTGTGAAAAACTAAGGCCAATTTTGTAATGTGTACATAAGCCATTTTTCCATTTATATTTAGTTTTCATGTTAAAGGGCAACTGGACTCGTTTAAGAATTAAAATAAACTGTTAGGATAATTTGTATATATTTCTTAAATATTAGACATAATTCTCAATCATTACCTAATCCCCAAACAGTATAAGCTTTATCACATTTTCAAAATCGTAAAATGTTCAAAATGTACCTTGTAAACCCTCTGAAAAGACTTAGCGACCAACACTGATGTGCAAGTGTAAAGAACTTGGTTTGGATTCTCAGAAACTACAGGAAGCCTGGCAAGTCATGCCCAACTGGAATCCTAGTGCTCCCAGGCAAATTGAGAGGCAGAGACAGAAGAAGCCCAGAAGCCAATAGGCTAGCCAGTCTCCACAAGCCCCAACAAGCAGCAGAAAAGAAGACACAGTCCAAAGATGTCAAGCAGGGTAGAAGGTGAGGACAGAAGCCTGAGGTGTTGTTAGGACCCCTGCATACACACTGTGGCAAAAGTGTACCCTAATGTACACACATGTGCACACGGCAGCACACACATGCACACATACACATGTTCACTGTGGCACAAATGTACTCTCACAGACACATATGAACATCACAGTGTGGCACAAATGGACCTTCATATACACATATAGATGCACACTGTGACACAACTCTGCTCAAACACACACACACACACACACATGTGCACACTATGGAACAACTGGATGCTCACACACCTACACATATATGCACATATGAGATACACACATGAACATATAGATTTCGTAGCACTCCTATGATTACTAGTAATTTAAAACTGCTTCATATTCATTTGAGATTCAAATAAAACAGAAACAGACAACATGATAAAGGAGAACAAGAGAACTGAGTAAATGTATATATATATATATATATATATATCTATTTCATGTCCAAATTTAAGAAAAAAACAGTTAATTGCTGTTATTGGCTATTTCTAACACAAGAAAAAGCAGCTTTATTTACCCAGGTGTATTTATCTTCTATCTGAAAACAATTGAGTCAGATCAAACATGAAAATATTATAAAGTTTTCTAATACCATGCTATCCCTAAATAACTTATTAATTATAGTTCCTAACAAAATTATTGGTTCACGAATATGAAGGGCAGGGGATAATCGAACATTCTCAACCCCTCCGAGCACTGCAGTGGGAAATTTGATGAACATTCCTATTTAATACTTAGGCCCTGAGCTGAGAGTTGGTTTCTCAAATTTCTTACTTTTTCATTTTCCAATCTATTGTATTGAGTTTTTTCTCTTTCTCCAGGTTTGTGCAGTTTGGAATTACACCTCCTTATAAAGATCTATGAAATCTTTCATGGCAAAAAACATCGAGTTCTGCCAAGCAAAGCTCTCCTTCTCACTGAAAGACACACAGGGTAAATTATGGCTGGCCGAATGTGACCTTTTTAAAACCACAGTGGCTTTTCAGGGATAAGCTTTGTGTCCACGTCCTACCAGAAAGAAAGATGATAGGAGGAAATCTTGGGCCCTATTGGAAATGCTGTATGTAATATTTATACAGGGTAATCCCTCTGGCATGTAAATAATTCAGGATTTGAAAGTATTAAGTGAACAAATACTAAGAATTCAACATGTTGCCACACTCTCTAAGTGGTGGTCTATCCAACCTTGGTACAATCGCATAACCAGGGAAACGCACATTCATACCAAAATGGCTACTGATTTCTAGAAATTTTCATTCTGAGGACTGGTTGTGCTTTTAAAAAAGCAAGCAAACCAACCAACCAACAAAACCCTTTTATTTAACAAGCTTTAGTAAAAGTGGTTTGGGGGGGTTAATAAAGCTTGTTTCATGATGGTTCTGAGAGCATGGGTGTCCCATGATCTTCATCTCCATCATCTCTGTTTTACTCCTAGTTTGGGAATATGTATTTGGTGAGCATCCTATACAACAAGTGAGACTAGGCAATTTCTGACTGACAGACATCCTTTAGAGGAGTACTGTGACCCTGTAAAGCACGCTTCTGTTCAATACTGCACCAGCTTGGTTAGCTCAAATCCGTTATTTCTCTGACACCATATCTTTACTGAAATTGGGAAGAAAGAAAGGCATTTCCCTATAATATTGCTCCAAGAGAAACTGTAGTCTTGCATTCCAATTCTCTGTACATAGGTAGCGTTTTTACCCACCATGGTCTATCTAACTGGACAAGGTAATGAAAAATACCTTCCTTTCTGCATCGCTCTCAGAACACAAGAACATATCTGCATGTCTATGCTTATACAAGCTGTCCTACCTTCCTGGGAGCACCTCATTTCTTCTTTTCATTTTTATTTTTCTTATAAAAGCTAACTTAACCATGATGAATCAATTCTGATGGTGTAGTGGTTTGAATAGGAATGCCCTCCATAGACTCCTGTGTTTGAATGCTTGACCCAGACATATGGAGTGGCATTAGGAAGTGCGGCGCTACTGGGGTAGATGTGGCCTTGTTAGAGGAAGTATGTCACTAGGAAGCTCAAGTCTGGCCAGTATGTCTCAGTCTTTACTTCTGCTACCTGTAGATCAAGATGTAGAACTCTTAGCTCCTTCCCCTGCACCATGTCTGCATGCCACAGTGCTTCTAGCTATGATGGTAATAGACTAAACCTCTGAAACTGTAAGGCAGTCCTGATTAAATTTTTCTTTTAAAGAGTTGCCTTGGTTATAGTGTCTCTTCATTGTTGTAGTAATTCTTTAAACGGCTGCTGGTCAAGCCGACTATTTAAGCGTGGTGGCTCTGCCTAGCCCAGCCACCATGTTTCTTGGCCAGAGGCCACGTGTGTGCAGCAGCTAGAACCGATCCAGCCAGCCAGAAACACCAGCTCTGCCACCCATGAGACACCAGCGTGGGAGATGGCTCTGCCAATCTTCCATGATGTCTCCACAAGACTGGGCATTGCCCAGACCATCCCACCATCAACGTGGGCCCAGTAGAAAGATGAGACTCTAATGCTTAAAGATTAATCAAAGGCTTATATATTTGGTAGTGATCAGTAACAAGATACCCATACAATCAGAAATGTAACCCAATACCCAACCTAGATATACCAACTACATTTGACTTCTACAGACACGTGAACATCCGCCTCCATCTCCCCTCTCTCCTCCTCTCCCCTCCTCTCTTCTCCTCTCCTAGCTCCTCCTCTTCCTTTTCCTCCTCTCCTCCTTATTCTTCCTCTTCCTCTCCTAACTCCTCCCACCTTAGCTCCTACTATACTTCATAGCAATGAAACCCTTAAAACAGATGGGTTTTCATTTTTTCATTTTTGTTTTTGGATAACGCTCTTTCTAATGTCTTGAAGTTTCATAAACCATCTTCTGCCATGATCTTTAGAACATGGGGAGAGTGGGCCATGTTTCTTCTGGCCATTGTACCTGGAATTGACACTGATGTACAAATATATCTAGTGATAGATTTTTTTTTTAAATAACACTGTTTTGGCATATGAGTTTAATTAATCCTCAGTTGGAATGGAAGAAATTGGGATTGTGTTAAAGATTACATAAATTTTTTTTTTCAACTGGTCCACACTAGTATAAGAGTGTGTGTTCCTGTGTTCATGTGTGTGTGCACACATGCGTGGGTGCATGTGTACATGCGTGCATGCAAGTGTGTATGTGTGTGTGTGTGTGTGTGTGTATGTGTGTGTATTGTCCTGGGGTCAATACTGACCATCATTCTTATATGGCAAGCACTTTACTTACATAGCCATCTGCCTAGCCTGTTCATACTGTTTCCATGTAAGACCTACCAAAACAAATGAATAAGCAAAAGCTTAAATATTAAGAAAAATTTCAATATACAAGATGTGGGTTTTTTATATAAGATTACTTAATTGCATTGAGGTACACAGTGCAGAATAGCATACACACAAATACGCATATATATACATATATGTGAATATATATATATATATATATATATATATATATATATATATGTATGTTCACATATATATATGTATGTGTATATATAGGCACTTTAAATTACTGGTGAAGGATCTAGCATAAGTGGGGCTTGTTTGCTGGGGGATAGTACCAAGTACAAACTGCAATGATAAAAGTGGAAAGCTCTTTATTTTCAACTCCTTCTCCTTTTATTTCCTTTCCTCTCTTTGTGTCTACTTCCATCCACTGCTTCTCTTCCTCTCCTCCTCCTCTTCTCCTTTGTTCTCTACTTCTCACTCTGAAGCCCAGGCTGGATTCAGACTCATGTTCTTGCTTCTTCAGCCTCTGTTCTGGAATCCCAAGCTGGGTGTACCACCACATCTTAGCTCTCTCTCAAACTTTCTTGCTGAGCACCTCAACTCTTCTGCAAACTGAGAACTACTCTCTTTTGCTGGGGAGATAGGCAAGTTGTTAATTCATTGACAGATTAACTTAGAAAATCATTAGCATATGCAAAATCAACTAGGTACATCACACAAACAAACTGCCAGGGGCTCCTTCCTTCTAGCAAACAATGACAAAAATAACCCCGATCAGCTTTAGAATAACCTGCTATGTTAAGGACCTTGGAAATCTGCCTGAGGTTTCTTTCAGAACTTTCCAGGATGGTCCTTCCCACTGTGCAGACTGGCTGTATTCTCTCTACTATTAACATGCATTCCTCCAAGTTCCCTGAGGTCTCACTAAACACCACTCATTTATATAGTCTCTCAAAAGGAAAGTCTGACAAACTTTCAAAGCCACAGCTGACTACAGTGGCTCCTTGTCCTCTGACCCCATCTGAGGTGTTCATTATCAACAGACCATTTGGACTTTGTTTTATATCCCACACACTTACCTCCATGGTAATTTCAGTTGCTTCAGAATTCACATTCAGCATTCCTGGAGCAGGTTCCTATGTCCTGGGAGCAAGGACTTCAGTGTCACTATGTACTCTCTACCATGTCCTTAAAACAGAGATCTCATACAGGGATGTGAAAGATAACTAAAATTCTACATATTTAATAAATATGTATGGTATCAATTTTTTTACCATTAATAGATTTATATGATAATTCTTTTTAAAAACATCTTATAGACTATAGAAATAACATTTTATTGTGCATGTTTTTATAAGGCTTGCTTTATGAGTTATCTGGACATTGAGATGTGGCAAATAGAACAGTTATACATGTTAGGTATTCAGATATTTTAGCTGTACTTAGTTCTGATCAATACCAATGTCCTTGCCTGCTTGGAATACGGTTTTGTTATTTTTAATATTTTTGTTTAGCTTGCAATGTCAGAAAGTTGAATTTTCCATTAAAAATTTTTATTGATGACACATGATATTTTGACAGTACAGAGAACATGCCACTTTAAAATTTAAACTATATAGCTATATATGCAAACATGTTATGAGTAAATTGGTTAAATACAGAAAATAATATTCTTTAGCTTTGTATGAAAATATATAATAACATGAAAATATGAAATAAGTTTACAAATATTCTTTTTGTGTCTTTTTATTCTGATTGCATTTTTTAGTACAACTGCTCTGTGTTCTGAAAGCAGAATATATCAAGATAAATTTTCTCCCTTGGTAATTCTTGTGTGCTACTCCAAATTTAAGCACTGAGAAATAAAGCTTCTCTGCTTTTCTCCAGGTTGGGAGAGAATAGAAATAGATTCAGCTGTAAGAAATTATTTCTTCAAATCAAGAACTTGATATCAAAACAATAGAAATTTTAAATTAAACTTTATACCCTATTTTAGGTCATACATGCACATAACATACACTAAACTTTGTACACTATTTCAGGTCATACATGCACAAACACAGCCAACATACCCAAAAATGAATAAATAAAAGATGTCATTGCATGCCTGTCAGAATGGCTGAAACTCAGAACACTGGTAATATCAGCTGCCCTTGGGAATATGGAGGAATACGAAAGTTCCTTCACAAAAAGAGTCTAGCTATTTTGGAAGGCAGTTTGCTCTATATATTCTTACATATGATCATGATCTGTAAAATTTACTAGAGAAGTTGAAAATACAAGTTTATATAAAATCTCTACACAGATTTTTGGATTCTCTTCTCTCCCTTCCTTCCTTCCTTCCTTCCTTCCTTCCTTCCTTCCTTCCTTCCTTCCTTCCATCCTTCTTCTTCTTCTTCTTCTTCTTCTTCTTCTTCTTCTTCTTCTTCTTCTTCTTCTTCTTCTTTCTCTCTCTCTCTTTCTTTCTTTCTGTCTTTCTTTATTTTTTCTTTCTCTCTTTCTTTTTTCAGACATGGTCTCACACTGTAATTCAGCTTAGCCTGTAACTCAACATGTAATCCAGGCTTGCTTTTCTTAAAGTTAGAGCAGTCTCTCTGTCACAATTTCTCAGGTGATGAGATCGAAGGCATAAGTCACCACTAACCATGACAGACTACACAGATGTTTATAGTGACTTAAGAAAGTACGTTTTCTCAGGTGTTGGTGGCTGACCTTTAGTCCCAGCACCAGGAAGGCAGAGATAGGACAGCCTGGTCTATAGAGTGAATTCTGATACAACCAGGGCTTCAAAGAAATACTCTGTCTCAAATAAGCAAAAATAAGAAACAAAAAAGTTATTATTGTGCACATGTAAGGCATATACCATACAGATCGTAAACTTGGCTGTTCATATGAATCAAGTTAATATATTTATCATCTCACATATTTACTGTCTCTGAGTATGTGTACGATCATGTATGTGATAAGAAAAGCTAATATACTTGCATAGAAATAGGGTACTTGAAAATTAAATAAAGTGTTCAGAAATAAGAATAAAATAGATAAATGTCTCTGGAGCCTCATTCCAGAAGCTTCTATTTGTATTAGATGATGACTAACATGGAGACCCATAACTGGCCAAAGTACCCCAAATAGAAGACTCCAGAATGCTCAGCTCTAAAGGGAAAACATATACTGCACTGCCCTTCCTAGGCCCTGGGATCATTTGAAAACTGATGTAGAAAGAGTTAGAAGCAGCAAACAGACTGCAATGAAACATGTGGACATGGCTGTTACAGGGACAGCATGAACAGGACCTGTTCAAACCCAAACCAGACCAATCCCCAGTTTAGAGAGGGGAACTGAGCATGACATTCCAGCCCTAGCCATGGATCCATCAGCAGCTGATAGCTGCTGGCAGACAGAGAGTTGGTTCTCTGTAAAGGAGTATCCCTGGGGAAGTCACCCACAATCCAGTAGAAGACCACACATCCAAAAATATTTGGGCAGCACAACCTGGTTTTGAAGGATAATTTAATTTTTGCAAAGAGAGATGTGTGGGAAGGGAAGGAAGAGCTGGGGATTCTACTATCAAAATACTTTGAAGGAAACTCAAAACCCTAAAAGAACTAACAACACTGAGAGTGGGGAATAAAATAGTTGTTATCAACAGGACTAGTATTATGAAAACTTTATTTTGTCTTTGATGACTGGTAAATGTACATAAAGCAACTGTTTTAAATAATTTTTATAACTTATTGGTAAAGTTTGATATATCCATTTTATCTACATACATCTCCAAGTTCATATAAGAGCTTCTCAGGCAAGAAAAGTCCACACGGGGACTTTTTAAGTCATTTAAGATGACCTGCCTGAGCTAGAAGGGACACAGTAGCAGGCATCCAGGGTAAACATTTTTAAAGACTTACTGTACAACATGGGATTATAGTTAATTACTTAGATTGCATCTTTATTAAGAGTCCTCCCTACACTTGTAGGGGACCATTATTCATGAGAGTAATAATAGGTGGGTGAATAATAATAGGTGGGTAAATAAAGTATAATAGATAATATATTTCAAGCAATAAGCTATTAGATCATGAAACATGTTTGGAAAAGCTTCTATTTGCAGTCGATGATGACTAACTCAGAGACCCACTACTGACGGAAATGCAGCTAATAAAAGACTGCAGAAAACTCAGCCTTAAAGGGAACCCATATACTGTTCTGCCCTTCCTAGACTCTGGGATCATTTTGATAAATGAGGCAGAAACAGTCCTTTCCATTTGCCTGAAAATTTCATGCTGTCTTTGTGTTTAATAGCTGAGTAATATTCCATTGTGTAAATATACCACTTTATCCATTCTTTGGTTGAGAGACATCTAGGTTGTCTCCAGTTTTTGGAATGGACAACAAAATTGAAAATACAGCATGCTCAAACTTTTGGGACACAATGAAAGCAGTGCTAAGAGGAAAGTTCATAGCACTAGGTGCCTTCAAAAAGAATGTGGAGAGATCTTATACTAGCAACTTAACAGCATGTCTGAAAGCTCCAGAACAAAAAGAAACAAACGCAACTAAGAGGAGTAGATGGCAGGAAATAATTAAACTCAGGGCTGAAATCAATCAATTAGAACCAAAGATAATAATATAAAGAACCAGCAAAACCGAGAACTGTTTTTTGAAAAGTCAACAAAATAGGAAAACCCTTAGCCAAATTAGCTAAAAGCCAGAAAGACAGTATCCAAATTAACAAAATCAGAAATGAAAAAGGGGGCATAACAGGACACCAACAGACACTGTGGAAATTAAAAAAATTAATGGGTCTTGCTTCAGAAGGCTATACTCAACAAAATTGAAAAATCTAAACAAAACAGATGATTTTTCTTGATACATTCCACTTGCCAAAGTTAAATCAAATCAGCTAAACAATCTAAATAGTCCTACAACAACAACAACAACAAAAACAACAACATAGCCCAGGGCCTAGATAGTTTTAGCCCAGAATTCTACCAGACTTTCAAAAAAGAGCTAATTCCAATAGTCCTCAAACTACTCATAAAATAGAAACAGAAGGAACACTGCCAAACTCATTCTATGAGGCCAAAATCACCCTGATACCTAAACCACACAAAGACCCAATAAAGAAAGAGAATTTCACAGCAATTTCCCTTATAAACATTAATGCAAATATACTTAATAAAATAAGTGCAAACCAAATCCAAGAACATATCAAAAACATCATCAATTTAGAACTAGAATATATCCTGAATATGGTAACCCAGACCCACAAGGACATGCATGATGGAAACCTAACATGGCTGTTCTCTCAGAGACTCTACCAGAAGCTGACTGAGACAGATGCAGATACTCACAGTCAAGCATTGAACTGAAGACCTGGACCCTCTGTGGAAGAGTTAGGGAAAGTATTGAAGGAACAGAAGGGAATGCAACCCCATAGGAAGACCAATAGTGTCAACTATCCTGAACCCCTGGGAACTTCCAGAGACTGAGGCACCAACCAAAGAGTATACACAGGTGGTCTGAGTCTCTGGGCACATATTTAGGAGAAGACTGCCTTGTCTGGCCTCAGTGGGAGAGGTTATGCCTAATCCTGTAGAGACTTGTTGCCCCAGAGAAAGAGGGATGCTCAGGGAGGTACCCTTTCAGAGGTGAAGGGGAAGGAATATGGGGGAAAAATTCTGTGAGGAAAGAACAGGAAAGGAGGGGCCAAATTTGAATATAAATAAATAAAATAATTAACTATTTTTTAAAAAAGCAATAAAGAACAGTGTTTTCATATTAAAACAAAACTAACCAACCAACCAAACCAACAATAAAGCATCATGCCACCATGATCAAGTAGGCTTCATCACAGGTATGCAGCAGTGGTTCAATATACAAAAATCTACCATATAAACAAAAGAAAAGAAAAAAACCACAGGATAATTTTCTTAAGTGATGAAACAAACATTTAACAAAATCCAACAACTCTTCCTGTCAAAAGTCGTGGAGAGATCAGGGATACAGGGAATATATCTAAATACAATAAAGGCAATATACAGCAAGACAATAGCCAACCTTAAATTGATTGAAGAGAAACTTACAACAATTCCATTAAAATCGGAGACAAGACAAGGCTATTCCTTTTCTCCATTTCTCTTCAATATAATACATGAAGGTCTAGCTAAAGCAATAAGACAGCTAAAAGAGATCAATTGGATACAAATTGGAAAGGAAGAAATCAAAATGTCACTATTCACAGATGATAGGAAAGTATACATAAGTGACCCCAAAAATTCTACCAAAGAATTTTTACAGCTGATAAAAAAAAGTGGCCCCATAAAAAAATAACCAAAATCATCTGCAACTCTCCTTCATATAAAGGATAAATGGGCTGAGAAAGAAATCGGGGAAACACCACAGTTCATAAGACCCACAAATAATATAAAGAATCTTGTTATAACTGTAAGCAAGTGAAAGACCTTTATGACAAAACCTTCAAGTCTCTGAAGAAACAAATTGAAACTGTATCAGAAGATGGAAAGTTCCTCCAAGTTCATAGGTCTGTAGGATTAACATAGTAAAAATGGCCATCTTACCAAAAGCAATCTACAAATTCAATGCAATTCTCATCAAAGTTCCAGCAAAATTCTTTACAGATCTTAAAAGAACAATTTTCAATTTCATGTGGAAAATAAAACAGGATAGCTAAAACAATCCTGTACAATAAAGGAACTACTGGAGGTATTACCATCCATGATTTTAATGATTTCAAGCTGCACTATAGAGAAATAGTGATTAAAAGCTGCATGATATTGGGATAGAAATAGACAGGTTGATCAATGGAAACTAATTGAAGACACATAAATAAGCCCACACATCTATGGATACTTGATTTTTGACAAAAATACCAAAACCAATACAAAGGAGAAAAAAAAGCATCTTCAACAAATGATGCTGATCTAATTAAATGTCCGCATGTAGAAGAATGCAAATAGATCCATATTTATCACCCTGCACAAAATGCAACTCAAAGTGTGTCAAGGACCTCAATATAAACCCAAATACACTAAATCTGATTCAAGAGAAAGTAGAGAATAGACTGAATGCATTGTTCAGGAGAAGACTTACTGAAAGAATGCCAATACCTCAGTCTTTAAGATCAAAAATTAATAAATGTGTTCTCAAGAAACTGAAGGCAAAGGACACTGACAATAGGACAAGATGGCATCCTACAGACTGGGGAAATATTGTCACCAACAGAGGCTAATATCCAAAAATAAAGAAAGAAATTAATAGTCCAAATAACCCAATTAAAATATGGGTTACAGGGCTAAACAGAGAATTCTCCACAGAGGAATCTCAAATGATCTAGAAGTTCTTTAAGAAATGTTGAGCATCCTTAGTCATCAGGAAAATGACTGTGAGATTCCACTTTGTACTTATCATTGTGGCTAAGATCAAAAGTCTAAGTGACAGCACATGCTGGTGAGTATGTGGACCAAGGAGAACATTCCTCCATTACTGATGGGATTACAAATTTGTTCAACGACTCTGGAAATCAATCTAGATGTTCTTCAGAAAATTGGAAATAGTTCTACCTCAAGACCCAGCTATACCACCTATACCACTTCTGGACTTAAACTCAAAAGATCTCTCACCATATCACAAGGACACATACTCAACTGTTCATAACAGCTTAATTTGTAGTAGCCAGAAACTGGGAAAAAAAAACTAGATATCTCTCAACCAAAGAATGGATTAAGAAAGTGCATTTACACAAGGGAATACTACTCTGCTATTAAAAATAAAAACATCATGAAATTTGCAGGCAGATGAGTGGAACTGAAAAATATCACCCTGAGTGAAGATAACCAAGAACCAAAAGGACATTCATGGTATGTCCTCTCTTATAAGTGAATATTAGCCAAAAACAACAGCATACCCACTCCACAATCCACACACCCAAAGAAGTGAAGTAACAAGGAAAGACCAAGGGAAATTCTTGAATATTATTCACAAGTGGAAATAGCATACTCATCAGAAGCAGATGGAGGGAATAAAATGGTCAGGATGGGGGTTTGGGAGAAAAGGGGGGAGATTAAGTGTGGGGAGAGCCAAGAGAGAGAGCAGGAAGCGAGAACAGAGAACAGGAAATTTGCAGCTGGTGTGTGTTTGGGGGGCCATTTCTAGGATGTGCTAGAGACCTGGGATGAGGGAAGCTCCTGGGAGTTTATGGGGTGACTCTAGCTGAGACTCCTAGCAGTAGAGGATATGGAGCCTGAAGTGGCCACCTCCTGTATCCAGACAGCACTCTCAGTGGAGTTATAAGAACACTAACCCATTTACAAAACCTTTGCCCCAAAATGTATCCTGCCTACAAGAACTGCAGGGACAAAGACAGAGCAGAGTCTGAGAGAATGGCCAACCAATGATCGGCCCAACTTGAGCCCCACCCCACCGGCAAGGACCAATCCCTAGCACTATTAATGGTACTCTATTATGCTTACAGACGGAGCCTAGCATAGATATCATCTGAGAGACCCAGCAGCTGAATGAAACAGACACAGAGACCTACAAACACACATTGGACAGTGCTTGGGGAGTCTTGTGGAAGAGTTGAGGGAAGAATTGAAGGACTGTATGGGATAGGAACTCCATAGGAAGACCAATAGTGTCAACTAACCTGGACCCTTTGGGGCTCCAAGTGACTGAACCACTGACCAAACTCCATACATGGGCTGAACCTAGAACCCCAGCAAGTATGTAGCAGATGTGCAGCTTGATTTTCATGCAGGTCCCCCAACAACTGGAGCTGGTGCTGTGCCTTAATCTGTTGCCTGTTCTTCTAACTGGGCTTTCTCTCTGGCCTCAATAGAAGAAGATTTGCCAGGTCCAGTACTGACTTGGTGTGCCAGGATGAGTTGGTCCCCAGGGGATGCCTCCCCCTTCTTGGAGGAGAAGGGGAGGGTGGAATCAGAATGTAAAGTGAATATAAATAAATTAACCGAGGAAAAAATATATCAGAATAGTAGATATACGCTAAAATTCAGTTATCCAGATCTAATTCTTATAACAGCAAGAGGGAACCTTGACTTACACTGTATGTTGGGGACTGTGATATGTCTATGCTGTGTTGATACAGGGAAGCTGTGAAAGTGTGGGGCAGTGACATGTGGGAAATCTCTGTACCTTTCTGTTATCTCTGTTTCCTGTTCTTCTAGCGGACCCGAAGTCCATGCCTCTTCTTAGGTGACTTCACAACTGCCTGTAAATCCAGTTCCGGAATGTTCAAAACTCTGCCTTCCACAGCACCCACCCACATCTGAATACACACACTGACTCACGTGTAAATAGGTAAACATTTCTAAATTAGTTTCAATAAAAGGTCAGTAATTAGGACAAAAATAATCTGACACTGTGACAAAGGTGAAATGCCTCTGAGACAGATAAAGTTGATGTTTCCAGCAATCTGAGCTATTGGGTCGTCCTGTCTACTTCTCAGACATGGTTCATCCCGGTTAGCCAGAAGCCACTGATGCTCCTTCATAGACATTGAGATTGAGATCGTTCCATCCTTTTTGCCATGCCCAGCTCTCTCTGTTAAATTTCTGCCACAGAAATTGTTTTACATCTACCATCTATGTCACTGCCCTGTGCTTTAAACACACAAAAATAAGATCCTTATTTTCTATGCTACAGCCCGTGCTTTAAACATATATGAGGAGAACTCTTTTTTTGATGTCACAGCCTCATGCTTTACACACGTATCGGTAGAACCTTTGGTTCCTGGAGAACAAACAGAAGTTTTCCATAGGGCACATCCAGAATGTGGAGGAACATCTGGTCTCTGCCTTTTCCCGGGATGTAACTGCCATTAGCTTCTTTCTATGTTTTCAAATGCATTTATGAATTTATAAATCAGGAGAAAGACACACTACATGTTTCCTTAAATATAGCTTTTACAATAAGACAAAATGACTAAAATATAGTTTCTACATTTTTTAAAGTGCAGTGTTGTTTAAAGTCTATAATTTTGTTTTTTTTAGTTTTTTATTTAGACTTACTTAATTGTTAGCACATGTGTGCAGGTGCCCTGGAACATGTTTGTGCATATGGAGAACAGAGGTCAGTATATGATGCCTATCGAAATCACTCCTCTCTTTCCTTCTTTGACTAAGCTTTTCATTGAAGCTGGATCTCATTGATTAACCCAAGCTTACTGCCAAACAAGCCTCTGAGATCTGCCTGCCTCTGCACCGCAGAGCTGGAATTACAGATCAGGACTGTAGTGCCCAACTTTTAAGTGAATATAGGGGATCCAAAATTTGTCTTCATGGTTATATTCCCAGAACTTTACCCACTCAGCCATCTCCCTATTCTCTGCTAAACAATATTACAAACAAAACAGAATAAAACATAAACAACAACAACAATAAACAACAATAAAACACAACTCTATCACTACAGTCAATGACTATGAGCTTAACTCTGGGATATCTTCTTTACACACACACACACACACACACACATATATGCACACACATACACATATATGTATACATGTATGTATACATATATATGTGTGTGTGTGTGTATAAATACATTTATATTTATATACACATATATGGAAGAGAAGGACACATTAGCTTCACACCTGAACAAATTTTATCTACGAAAAATATGTCTGGACAATTAAGACTCTCTTCTCTCAAGAGGTGTTACGCAATGCTGGGGTTGCAACTGGAGTACAATGGGGGAAATTAGATTCTGGAGAGACGTCTATAATTCTAGAATCGGCAGCCTGGCCTGAATTGATTGGAGTCCTAAGGAATGTTAGCCTCCTTCTCTAAATTAGAGGTTCTAGGTTTATACCTGGTGAAGAGGTGTCTTGCTTACAGAGACAAAATCAGAAACAGACATGCAGCTAAATACTATGATAGCCATAAGTCGTTCATTATTATATGTCACTCACTATATTTGTGTGTCCACTTAATTTCTAAACTTACATTGGTATATTTATGATCTAGTCTAAATGGGGAGTCTCAGATAAATGATACAAGTCTGTGAACTTGACAGAGCTAGAGTTCAAATTGCTCCTCTCCCAATACAATAGCTTAAAGTGAAAGCAATATAAGCAAAGGTAGCATTATCTTAAGGTAGTGAAAGATGAAAGGCCCAAAAGACCAGAGAATGAAAGGGGAGGGGCTGGGGAATAGTCAGGGAAGGAGTCAAAAAGGAGAAAGGAGAAAGAAAAGGAAAGGAAAGGAAAGGAAAGGAAAGGAAAGGAAAGGAAAGGAAAGGAAAGGAAAGGAAAGGAAAGGAAAGGAAAGGAAAGGAAAGGAAAGGAAAGAAGTCAGACAAAGCAAGGAAACTTCATCAAGATAGCCACCAGAGTTTATAGAACTTTCTGAAGAAGATTTTTAGGAAATTTCTTACAATAAAACCCTAAGAAAAGGAGACAAACTTCACTTGGTTCTCTGGAGTTGCACATGTTGAAAGCTATCCAGATTTCTAGAACGAAGGGTGAAGATCTCCAGACTTTGATACAGCTAGGTTTTGGGTCTATGTGCTTCACAGCTTTGCATTTTTTTTTCAACACACAGGATGCATAATCTTTTGGAACATGGATTAAGTGAATGTCTTCACTAAATCTGCCTACAGGACAAGTCAACTCTGCAGAGGCTAGGTAAGGTCAGATGGCTGTTAGGGAGGTCAAATGGTTATTATATATAATACTAGGCTAATAGCTATACATGAAACTGCCTGTACATAAACTGAATACTACAAATCAATGGGAATTAGGGTCTTATTGGCCACATAATATAATTCATAGAGCATTTTGAGTCTTCTCAAACTTAGATCCAGATCAATGTTACCTGGAGAAATTGAAATAGATATGGGAGTCCAGTTTCCATTCTCCCTTTCTGGAATTCAAATCAAATGGATGTGCCCTGAATTCTGGAAGGGAGATGAGCACACACCCAAGGTTATTCTAATGAAGATGCAAACTTGAAAGGTTCTATGTTAGAACCAAGCAGCAGAGGATAAGTCCTCAGTTTGTCAGTCTTTGACTCTCAACATCACATCTTAAAGGCCATAAAATCCACCAGCTATCCCTCACGCGGGCACACCTGCATTATGTGTCCTTGTGAGCCAGTATCTGTCCTCACACCAGTTCCCCTGAGCAGCACTCTCAGAAGGAATCAGTCCCTAGTCCAAATGTTTTCTTTTACAGAATGTCAAAGCTTACAGAGTTTTTGTTTGGTGTCACTATTACAAATGAGAGACCAGAAACCTATAGAGCTGAAGATAAGCATTTCATGTAAATGAAAACTTGAAAGAAGAGTATCACATAGAGTTACAGTATTTTTTCCCACTGTAGATGCCACTCTGTTTATGCTAAATTACTTGAAAACGCAGGGAAAAGAACTAGTCTCTGTTAAGCTGGGAACTAACTAATGATAAATTGTTGAAGTCTTCTCAGTAGTCTTTATTTACATATGTTTAACCTAACTTCCTTCTTAAGTATTTTATTATCCATATTCATTATTTTCACATAGCTGTGATGAAAATACCTGAGAAAACAATGAAACGGAGGAGTGTATGCACTTATTTCCAGGTTTAAAATTGTTTAGCCCATAGATGTTCGTTCCATTGATTCCTGGCCAAGAATGAGACAGCACATCACGGTAGGGATTTGTGGCTCTGTGTAACTTCTTAACATCACGAGGGACAGGAGGTTAAGAAGCTCCTAAGCTCCTAAGGCCAGAGTAGAAATAGGGACAGGGTAGGGCTTACAGGACATACTTCCAGTGACTTACTTCTGTTGGGTAGGTTCTTATCCTAAAGGTTCTAGAACTTTCTCAAATAATGGCATCATCTGAGAACCAAACATTCAATGTTACTGACTGGTGGGATTCATTCATCTTCAAATGTCTGTTTTTTTTCCTTTGTTTTCTGTAGTAATATTGTTTAAGCACGGGTTTAATGCATGTTACACCAAGGCCTTAGGACTAAGCTAGTTTCCCAGCTACTTGAAGTACACTTTGATAAACAATTCCTAAATATCTGTGGGTAATGACATTCAGCTTCCAGTCAGAAAGTAGGAAAGGAGGAGCTTTGGTTCTCTCCAAAAGTCCTAGGTGAGGAAGCGTCACTTGCCATTCAGAGCTTCTATTGTCTGTAGCTGGTTCTTCTTTCACAAACAGTCTGCCAGTGACAAAGTCGACCAGGAACAGTCCTGCAATAGTCAGCTACCTGAGCACTCTCCCTACTCACTGCTGTATTTTATCTCACCCCATCCTCTGCACAAAGGAGGTAGTCAGGAACCAAGACTTGAGAAGAGACATTCTTGAAACTTCACCAGGATCTCCCAGCATTCCAGTAAACATCCAAAGAGCAAGATGCCTTTGGCTGTATTACTGTGAAGTCAAATTCAATAAGAAGGTGAAAGCAGACACCAGTACAAGGAATCAAGATAAGAGAAAGAAGAACCAGACCACCAGCTCATGCCTTACATCTGGCTTAATTGGACCTATTTTCTCATCTTAATGACTTAGCTATTCGGTGTGGTTGATTCCAGTGTTCTTTGGTTCAGTGTCCTAGGAACTCATGTCATTCTTTTTATTTGGAATCAGATGCTTTATTTATTTTTAATTCATTGATTTCTGTTGCAATATTTTTTTATTGTATCAATTAAGGAATAGCTCCATGTATCATCTTTCATTAATCTAGATTTTAAATTTAAATTTATATCAGGACACCTGGTTTCTTATATTCTGTAAGAGTGTCACTTGGCTATATGGTGTTTTTTATAGCCTTGGAAAATCTAATAGTAGGAGTTCATATGTCTGTTCTATGAATAGTGTTTGAGTCCATTTTAGATTTTAAGCAATCTTCTTATGAGATCATATTTTAGTCAGTATTTGTGATAAAAGTATATTCGATGTCAGTTTATAATATTTTAATAAATGGTATCAAACATTAATATTCATAAATATTGCTTGAATATAATATAAAATATCATTCTTACTTTGTAGATCTTGATTTAGATAGGAGATTCTGCCTGCTCGTCAAACTCTAAAGCCATCCATACTGTTGTTCATGAGATCATATTCAAATATTTATTTATATTATTCTTGTGTGTGTGTGTATGTGTGTGTGTGTGTAAATGCCACATACATGTGGGTGCTCATAGAAACAAGAGAAAGGTATTAGGTTCCTTGAAGCTGGAATTAACAGGGGCAGTAAGCTACCTGATGTGAGTGCTGGGAATCAAACTAAGATTCTTTTGAAGAATAGTCAGTGTCATCTCAGTATTATCCAAGGTGGTTAGCAGAATCCAAATTTTAGAAAAGTTGCTTCATTTAAGAAATGAATCAAAAAATGCTAGAAAAAGAAATATGTATGGCATTTAACTTTTGCAATAGAAGGAGTTAATATTATACGCAATTTGGAACATTTCAAGAGCGATATTTGAGGGACATTGCTATAGTTGATCTGAAGTGTACCTAGCAGGATCAGGTTTCGAGCATGTATTCCCCAGCTTACACTATTTTCTGAAGGCTGTAGATAGAGTCTTTAGGAGGTCAAGCCTGACATTTGGATAGGAGGGACCGAGGGGTGGACCTTTTAAACATATAAGAAGTGTTACAGTCATTATCTGCTTCATTAGCCACCACCCCCCATTCCTGACACCATAGAGTGAATGATCCCAACCTGCCTTGCTTGCATTGATATCTTGCGACCTTTGAAAGCATCATCCAAAATAAACTCTGTTCTCATTAATTGTCTCTGCCAAGGATTGTATAACAACAACCAAAAGTAGTGCAGGATACTGGAACCAGAGAACTGATGTCATTGCTGAAACATGACTGGTTGGTAGGAAGAGTTTGGAAAAGTTTGCATACAAGAACTAGAGAAACCTTAGAATGTTGTAAGTGGAGTTAAATGAGCCTTTCTAGTGGAAGTTCAAGAGACCAGAATGCAAGTGGGAATGTAAAAAGTAAGGACCCTATGTCTGTGACATGGTTATTGCTTGCCAACTAGACCTCCACCAAAATATTCAGAAGCCATGATCCAGAAGTCATGGGACCTGGATGCTTCTTGAGATTCAGTTGACCCCATTAGTGCTTTGCTAGTTTTGAAAATACGGAGAATGCGAGAGTTATGGGTTATAACTCTTTCGACAAGGTTCCAGATAAAAGAAGCCTACATTGCAATAGAGATCTCAGGACATTGGAAGTGTCAAGAAAATGGATATTTGCCAAGAAAAGTTTCAGTAATCAGTGGCTTGCCCAGAAATGTGGTCTCAACTATTACAAAACACCACCCTCTAAGACAAGAGCTACTCAAGAGAGTTGGAGCCCATATCACAATACCACACGCCCCAGATACTGGACATGGCTATGTTATAAGTTAGGATTTTTTATGACACTGACTATAGAAGTTGATGTTTGTCCTTCTGTGTTTCCATATTGCTTCAGTTCAGTCATTCCTTAGTATCCTCCCCCTTTCTCCCTCTGTGATAGAAATATTTACTTTGTGTAATTATATACTAGAAACATGCAATCTTCATTTTTAATTTTGCAAAGTTATACAGGTAAAATATTACTTTGAATCTCCTGATTTTTGTACATACTTTTCCATGCTTTATTTAGAATATTTCTTGCACATGTATTATGCTTGAAAGCATATATCATTTATTGGGATTTCTTTATTTAAGATTAAAGACTGAAATTATAAAAGCTTGTAGTATGCTCTGTATTATGATTTTGGTCAATATTTTATTTCTTCCATATTGTTACCTGTACCCATTAATACTAGTGAAGATATTCTTTTTACCATGCCACAATTTATCTATTCCCCTACTGAAGAGCATTCCTGTTATCTGTTAACATTGGTATTTTAAATAGGGATTCTATAAAAATTCACACTATGCATTCTGAGGCAAATAAGCTTGGGGTTGGTGTAAATTGAACTTTGTGAGTTAATTTTACATTGCATGCCAAATCAGTTGTAATAATCGAAACTTTTACCAGCAAAATATTTTATCTATTCTCATTGATTTTTCATGGTACAATGGGATAATGTGATAACCTCTTGGTGGTCTTCATTTATGTTTGTTTATGCATTTACTAATATAGCTTTAGATGAATGAATGTTTCATACTTTGTATAGAAATATCCACTTCCTTGCTATTTACCTTTATTTATACTGTGTTTTTGTTTGTAATAATATTGTGTGTAGCAATTAACTTTTGTACTATTATTTCCATTTCAGATATCTTCTATATTTTGGCTTGCTTATGTCTCCCATTTTTCTGTCTTTAGTCTTCCAATTTTTTAATGATGTTAAATAGAAAGAAATTCTTAATTTAATATCAAATTTCTTGGGACTCATAGGTTATATCTCCTATGAAAGAGCTCCTCCTCTCTCAAAATGATTGCCGTCTCATCAATATGTCCCTTTTATTTAGCTGTTTCTTCCAAACAGAAACTGTCTTGCCTGGAGGCGGGGAAAGAGACATTTCCAGGATTCAAGATTTTACTGAAACCTTTATTACTGCAGAAGCTCATGAAACACAATACACTGGAAGATCAGAATTTATGAGGTTCCCAAACCACTCCCCGAAGGTTACATAATAAACTAAGCTGCTGGGGAGGTAGGTGAGGGAGGTTGTTGTTGTTGCTGTTTGTTTGTTTGTGGGATTTTTTTGGTGGAGCTGCTTGCAAGTTAGTCGTGTACTTTTTTTTTCGATAATTAAGGTTTTGTTTTCTTTCGGTGGTTGGTTTGTTGATTTGTAAACGCGGTTGCATTTGAGTGACCCATAACTCAGGAAGTAATCCCCCATTTATGTTTCTATAAGCAACTCTCATAGACCTATTGGTTCATAATGCAGAAGCATTTTCTTAGTTGGTCATCCGTGCCCTACATAGAGTGAAACAATACTTATTTCTTTCCAGGAAAAGTTATATAGCAGTACCTTCAGTTTCAATTAGGAAAAATTTGAGTCCCTCCTCAAGTTCCTAATGACTTCCATAATGCTAGTTTAATTAAAGTTTTCATCAATCTGACTGTGACAATTTTGACTGTGCAAATCTGTTATTACTTATCTCTAATACTAGAATAAAAATTGCTCCCTCCTCTTAAGCTTGCCTTGAGGAGCCGATTACTAGTTTTCTATAGACAGATATTTCTAGCTTGTTTGATTAAGCTGTATTAATTTCATCCAAAATATATAAAACTCTAATGATGACTCCAGATTGGTTTTAACATGGCATAGGAATACAGAGACTATTGGTCCAAGATTTGGTTAACACATCATGATCAAGGCATCTGAAACTGATTTCATTCAACCGTTAGTATAGCCTGTGCTAGGTTTTCCTTAAGTAATCCAGTTCTGGACTACTTATTTAGGTGTCTTAAAATTGAAGATAGAGAAAAGTGTCCTGGGCTGTTCAATAAAGCTGTGCATTTGTCTACAAGCATGCATTACTTCACTCATTCCGTCCCAGTATCAGGAAAAGCTTTACCCTGAGTATCAGCCCCATTCCAACCTCTAGTGATCTGCAGCCAGTCCGTTACAACCTCATGCTTACAAAGTTGGCATTTTCCTTAGTTTCTCCTCTGATCAGAGTTTGATGCTTGAACCTAGTTTCGGTAGCAGGAGCCTGTGAACGTGGAACAAAATTCCACCCTGGCATCTGTGGCAATTGAATTGCAGCTTCCAAGTCATTGTAGCAAGACAGGAAAATTGCTGCTATTGACACATGGAACAGAGATGGCAAGCAGGAGGGAGGTGGGCTAGGGCAGGTGAACTAATTCAGATGCTTTCACAGGAACACACATAGTGGTATGAGACTATCCAATGAAAATGCCTATTCAGGATTTTAAGTCTCTCTCTCTCTCTCTCTCTCTCTCTCTCTCTCTCTCTCTCTCTCT
>NW_021604712.1:5698742-5730779 GCF_004785775.1 Grammomys surdaster | reverse complement strand
TCTCTCTCTCTCTCTCTCTCTCTCTCTCTCTCTCTCTCTCTCTCTCTCTCTCTCTCTGCTTCCTTTCTCTTTGTCACACATTATTTTATTTCCTTTAAGTTTGATTAAATACCCTGCTCTGTTCCCCGGACAAAATTAATGATTCAAGTGTGCAAGGAACCATATTAATCTCTCTTGACCTTTCTAATATGAAGTGTAATCTTTTGTGGCTATTAAAAAAAACAAACTTTATGCAAACTGAGGTTAAACATGATTAAAGAATTCCTGTGTATCATGGAAATATCCCACACATTATTTTCCTGGTTAGAGGTTTTAGAAATCTAGACAACACTGATAGACATTTCTAAAGCCTTTTCTTAAAGATAGAATTGGTACTGTTGAGATTTAGAAAACAACAACAACAACAAAAATAAAGTTATAACTTTATGTCTAAAATTGAAATTGATGGCTTCCTTTGAATTTCTTGTCAGGTATAAATTTTTACCATAGGATTAATTTGTGTGCCGTGGCAGCTACAGGTTTTACATACTTAGTTAATTAGCAATTCTTACCAAACCAAGTGTATCATTTCTCTTTAGAATCCTACATGGCCTCGATTAGACATATTTACGGGAAAAGTCAATGGATAAGACATTAGAGGCCAACCTCAAAGTCAGGAGAGAGCGACCATAGACCTCAGAGAAGTGCTGTATTTGCCAAGAACTGGTTGGTTATTGATCCTGGTCTGTGTCTCTGGTCACAGTAGCACTTACCCTAATTTTTCTAGTGTAAATATAAGTAAATTTGAATGGGTGTTGCTGAAAACAATCTGTAAATCTACATTTTGTGGTTTTGATTATAATTGTAGTTACTGGAAGGTTCAATATCTGGGGCATGTCGAGGAGACAAGGCTGTGGCCTGGCACCCTGCTCTCTGCAAATACCTCCTGAAGCACTTTCTTAGGGCTATTAAGGCGACTCTGGCTCTCTTTGCTCAGAAGCACAGAAACCACACGGGTACTCAGCAGAGAGGAAACTGGAGGCAGGGGATGAGCATTGTCAGAAGATATGTTGTGCATTTAACTTGGACTTCGTTTTCCCCCTGAGGTCAACCAAGCAATTAAGGCAATACGATATGAACGACATGAACCGATTCCCTGCTTTCTGGGAGGTAAACAGCAGTGCATTCATGTTCCTTGCAACATTAGCGTTTCCCTTTTATTCTTTTATCCTTCCTTTGACAGTCCCTCCCCCATCCTAGGTTTGATTTTTTTAGAGACGGTCGGTCTAACAAACACCGTATTCTCAGCACAACCCAAGTCTTCATCTTACTGGGAAACACCTCCCCTCGGCTGAAGACGCTTCAGGGTTAATGAGGGTTAATGGGTATTGTATTTCACCTGGATACTGCCAAGAAATTTTGAGCTGAGACAGAATGGGGGGTGGGAAATGGCTTCACTGGTAATATGGCAAGAAGAAATGAAGTACTGAAGAAATCTCACCACTGGAGCCCCACCCTGGAACTGTGACTCTCCCACGTTCAGACCTTTTGGGGTGTCTCATACTGAGGCCTCAACACTTTAGTTCTTTCCAAAGGATGCCTAACTACTTCCAGAGTTAGCATGAAGCTGTTTTCGGCCAAAGGGAAAAATAAATAAGGGAAAACAAGAGTGAATTAACATGCATGCACCAACACCTGCATGCACTAGGAAATTACAAGTTTTCAGAAGAAGCAAAGGGCAGCAGAGCTCACAGACACCCAGATATAGCTGCTTTCTCGTTGAAGAATAACTGCACTCTTCTCTGTGTTTACTGTGCTTTGTGTAATACCCACCATTCTCCCATGCAATGAGCAAGTCTTTTGTTACAGCTGTTGTCTGTAACTGGAGTTCCTCCCTACCTATAGCCACAGACCCATGGATTAATTACAAGCCTCAAATATTGTGCTTTCAGTTTGTGCCACAATGGCTTCTTCCACACTATTCCCTCCACCACTGTTCATGCCTTCTCTACCTGACAATTCTTTGTATTTATCACTCTGACAAAAAGTAGCCTCCTCTGGGCAGCATGACCACCCCCAACTCTCAAGTCAATATTCTTGTAGAAATGCATGCTAAATTCAAAGAGTATAACATATCTATTGGTTTCTTCTAATCTGTGAACACCCTGGAAATAGTGTGTGTGTGCGTGTGCGTGTGCATGTGTGTGTGCGTTTGCGTGTGTGTTCTATGTCTACAGAGAACCAATACCAAAGTGTTTCTTATACCATTGTAATGAACAGCTAGAAATGATATGTAAGCAAATGAATGAGTGAAAGGATAAAGGAATTAATGAATGAATGAACTAACATATTTTGCTATGACTGCACAAGACCAGCTGAGAAGGATAAAATAGAAAATTTAATTTTGCATATATTTCTTAACAAAACTGACCTTAATATATCAAATGGCTTAGGAGAATGAACATCTATGTCCATTGTTGCTATGTCCTCTTCTTTCTAACATAAATCAGAACTTTGGGGTTTTATTTGAAACTACCCATTCTTTTTAATGTCAGAAATCAACTATTTCCTTTTGTGTCTTACACTCTGCTAAATACAAACCTTGACCAGAAAATTCCACACTAAGAATAATGCCCAGCTGATTTGATCTATGAAAGTAAAAATTCAAAGCCACCTGTAGGCAATGACATGGGCAAACCTCAAAGATTTCGAGACTGGAGAACTAAATTAAACTGGAACTTTGCAGGATTGGTTGCATTCTGTATACTACTTCCATTTCTTAAAGCGAAAGAAAACAAAACAAAATGTAGAATTAAGAACGCATACTACCTAATTTTTAGGACAGGAGCCAATGGAAGTTAAAATTAAATATTTTATTGGTGAAATCATTACAGAACTGAGAGAGCTAAAGAGACATGGAACCCAGAAACATACACCATCTAGACCTCCAGGGCACACCTAGTGCTCTTTGCTTATGAGTTATCTTTTCCTTCCCCAGATGTATCTTGCCCATACTTTAGCAATGTAAGTTTTCTATAGCTCATCATAAAAACCAAAATTTTGATAACTCCTCAAATGTATGCATGTGAAATGGGTTAACGTGGATCAGAGAGACAAAATCTCCTAAACCAATATCAAAGTCAACAATTAAATCAATTATGCTGTTCTCATCCACTGGTTTACCATCCATATTAACACAACATGAGGCATATCTAGTTTCGAGTACAAATTCTATGTTTATAAAATGAATCTTCTTCTTTATTATATCTAACATACATGCAAATATATTTATACATGCATACATACATACATACACACACACACATACATGATCTTTTTGTTTTATATAAAATTTTTCCTTGCCCTATGTTTTGATCTCAATATCTCTGGCTAGTGGAACTATAAGTAAATTTTATTTCATCATTTTCCCCTTTAAAGAGGTTCTTACATAGCTAAGGATGGACATGAACTCACTGGATAACTCAGGATGCTTTTGAGCTTCTGATTTTCCTGTTTTCTACCTCCCACATGCTGATTTTACAGACTTGCAACATACCATATCCAGTTTATATGGTGCTAGGAGCTGAACCCAGGATTCACCCATGACAAGGAAATATTCAACCAGTTATATCTCTTTGTTTGGTATTAGATACACATTTTATTATTTATGAATTCATTGCAAAGAGCAGGAATTACTTTTATAATTATTCTGTCCACTTGGGCAAAAATACACCATTCACATTTTAACTTTGGCCTTGGCTGAAGGCCAGAAAGTCTGTTCTCAGGATGTGGGGAGAGAGAGTGGATCCGCCCTGTGTAACTGATGGTTATAGCCCTTGACCCTTTCTTTGATTAACAGTAAGAGCAGCTGACTGATTTAACATGGTGCGTTCCATGCAGATGGCTCCTGCAGCCTTTTAAACCATCGTTTCAGGTGATCTATGGAGAGTAGCAATCTCCAGAACCTGCCTTTGCTCCGCTTCTTAACAACTTGTTTTGCAGACACAATGCAGTTTGAAATGAATCAATATTGTAAAACTCACGATAGGAGCTAGTTTGAATATGTATTTAACAAGTAATAATAATTATAGAATTCTAAACTGTGTTAACTTTTCATTTCCTAAGGCTTCCATGTAAATTGCCACAAACTAGATGAATAAAAATAACAAAAGTTTATGACCACGTTTCTGGAGGCTATAAAATACACACACATACATGCACACATGTGTACACACACACACACACACACACACATGCAAAGTCATCATAAATTGTGCTCATATTCTCATACCGAATAAAACCAAAGATTCATTTTTCCTTAGCACTATACATCTTTAGACATCCTTAAAGTTATGTCTTTAAAAATTATTTCAATGTGACTTTCTTCTATCCATATAAGTTCTACACACGCACGCGTGCACACACACACACATAAACACACACACACACACACACACACACACACACACACACATATATATATATATATCTTTTGTTCTGTTTCTCTCTCCCTTTAGAAGAAAGAACCATGCCTGTAAAATTTTTATTTATTGTGTCAGGCTTAGAACACACCAGGGCATGCATGGTGGTTGTCAAAGCCAGGATCTAAAAGTCAGTCCTCTGATTTCATCATGTGGGTTCTAGGAATTAAACTTGAGATCAATTGGTAGCAAGCAACCATACCCATCTCACAATCCTCCTGGCTTTTTAGTAATTGCAATCTTAAACCATTCTTGACCAGAGAATTGAATATGGATGTATCTGGGGAAGGGAGGATTCCTTTCTGATTCTGGATAATCCCCTAGTGACCATCATAATGTCAGAAATATTACTACTGCTTGGAAATCCGAGGAATGAACAAATAAGTTAAAAGTCATTCTTCCTGAAGATATGCATCTAAAGTGGAAACTTAAGGGTTCTTTAGAAGTCAGTTGTGTTGGACAGTGTCTTGCTGGGGCAAACACATGAAGGAGTGTTTTTCTGAAGCAGACACAGTGAAAGAACATTTTGCTATAGCAGACATATATAGAAATATTTGTCTGAAGCAAACAGAGGTGAAAGGATGTTCTGTTAAAGCAAACACATGAAAGGACAGTTGATGAAGAGTTCTTAGCTACTGACATGTATTATATGTGACTTACATTATGTACTTGAGCTCCATTTGTTGGGACTCCATAGAGAGAAAAATATCAAAAACGTCTGGTCATCTGCTGTGGCTTCTTGTCGCTTCTGCAGACTTGGCCTGATTGGCAAAGTGATGTCAGCTGAGATAAACTCATATGCTGAGGCAAGACCCATGGAGGACATGTTATGTTTGGAGGGAGAATAAAAAGGATACCATGAACACTGAAGGAGGGTGAGTTTGGCTTGTTGTTAGAACTAGCTGTGCAATGCTTGTCCGTCTCAAGTCTTTGCTGATCTTTACTTCACTGAAATAGGCACAGCTGCAAACTTTTCCTGGTGTTTCTGTTGGATCTGGTCCCTCTTGCTGAGGTGCAAAGGCTGAGGCCTGGCTGTCTCTGCTTGATACTGCCACTGGCGCTAATTCGAGATTGGTATCCTGACTCAAACTGGATTGTTGGTACATCCATGAAGTGTTTGTGAGTGGATGGAGCTGCAGCTGCTGATCTGTGGGCTGAACTGCAGATTTCCTGACAACACAGATGGGAGTTGCTCAAAAGAATCACTTCTAAACAGGTCCACTTGCCCTGTATCCTTTCTTTTCCATTACCTCTGGTGGGTGGTGGGCTAGAAGGGAGGTTAAAGTGCTCAAGAACCTTCATTAAAAGGAGACTTTAAAAAAAATTAAAGTTACAGGCATTAGCTTAACCAACAACACAGCTCAGTTAAAAAAAATCCATTAAATGCACTATAACCTGTAATAAGAAAAGAAGGAAGTTCACATCAAAATCATTTTGAGAGACTTCTAAGTTTAAGAATGTATTATTATACAGTTTCCATTGCGAATGGAAAATAAACTTTCAGTTTTGTTCAGTATGAGCACGTTATATGCTGATATTTTCTATTTTAAAATATTGAAACAAACAGGAATGGCTGAAGTCCTTGCTAATTAGCAATGATGTCCAACAACCAGGTATAGTATCCACGCAGAGTTCTTGGTTTCAGTGTAGGCGTGCATGCAAACACATACATGAATGTGTGTACAATTCTTCAGGTTTGTGTTTTAAAAGTTGTAACTTTATAGGATCAGGGCTTAATATCTTTAGAGATTTCTCTAATTAGGCTCTGCTTCTCTTCCTGGATGAGTTTAGTACCCAAGTAAATGAACTAATTAGTAGTCTGTTGTTGAATGAGGCTACAGTGTTTTATAAAACCCCTGGTTATCATTGGGAGTTCCTACACAAAGCAGCAATTAAACAGTTCAGAAAGAAAAATCTTCAAATGTATTACCTATTCCCTCATCTATGCCAGTCTATCCCATGACCAAAAGACTGCTTGTGCTGCTCTGTTCCCAAGTGGACTTAGACAGGAGTCCATGGAAGACAGGCATCAGACAACCCAAATCTGGGCCACGATGTGGAGATGAAAAGACAAAGGTGATTCCTGGTAAACCAGTAGTCTCTTGAATGACCCATCAGATCTCAGCAAGCCTTTGAATTTCCTCTTGATGTTTAAATGAAGGCACACAGAAAATGGAGGAGCTAATTCTATTGAATGCTTTGACTTAGAAATATAGCATCAAAGCCATCCATAATGCAGAGGATATGTCTGCCGGCTAGTATAACATCAACATGACACATAAACTAGATATATCTGAAAGGAGAGAACCTGAGCTAACAAAATGCTTTCATAAGATCTGGCTGTAAGGCATTTTCTTAATTACTCATTGATGGGAAGAACCCAGTCAATCATAGGTGGTGCCATCCCTGGGATGGTAGTCCTGGATTCTGTAAGAAAGCAGGCTGAGCAAACAATGGGGAGCAAGCCAATCAACAACACTCCTCCATGGTCTCTCCACCATCTCCTGCCATTGGTTCCCTGTTCTATTTGAGCTTTCATGCTGACTTTCTTCAATGATGATCAATGATGTGAAAGCGTAACCCAAATAAACCCTTTTCTCTCTAACTTGTCTTTATTCACGGTGTTTTATTGCACCAATAGTAACTATTGTCATAAGTAAGGCAGTATGTGACCTAAAAATACAACTGGCCCCATCTGACTCAGGGGAGCCTTTTCTAATGTCCCCATAGATTCTTGTAACACATTATCCTAAATTTTTATTTGGGAGATATTTATTAATAAGCACATAAATCAACATCTATATGAACGATATTTAGCATCTTCAGAAATGAAAACTTGTAAAGAAAAAAATGAATTAATGATTAAGTTTTCCTTTCGATGTCTTCAACAGGATCTCCAGAGTCATTATACTGCAGTCACATTTCATTTTTTTTTTTTTTTTTGGTTTTTCGAGACAGGGTTTCTCTGTGTAGAACGGGCTGTTCTGGAACTCACTTTGTAGACCAGGCTAGCCTCGAACTCTTGAACTCAGAAATCCTCCTGCCTCTGCCTCCCAAGTGCTGGGATTAAAGGCATGCGCCACCACGGCCCGGCTCACATTTCATTTTTATCATGGTCTCCTGATCCTCAGTCTGTCCTCACTCTCTCATGGGGAGGGTGGTCTATTACTTTAGACCACAGTGGTTCTCAAATTTCCTAATGCTGTAACCCTTTAATAAAGTTCCTCATGTGGTGGTGACCCCAAACATAAATTTATTTCACCGCTGTTTCATAATTATAATTTTATTACTATTAATAAATTGTAATATAAGTATTTTTGGAGATAAACGTTTGCCAAAGGGGTTGCAACACATGGGTTGAGAATGACTACTTCAGAGTTCCATTCACGTAACAATAGAAGCTAAATTACCAGGTCCCTCTGTACCTCAGAATAAATGCCTGATACCTGGGGCTTTATAAGTATTAAATGCTGTCATAAATACAAGGTTATGGATCAGTAGCACACAGCATAAGTCTAATGTTTCATACACTTCAAATCACTCTTTACTGTGACATTTCCTAGATGACTCCCCTAACTGACATATCTTCAACTAAGCCACCATTCCAATCTCAATCTTCCCTATATAGTATCTTCTCTTACAATTAACAGCCTCTACTTTGCTGTCAACATCTGAGCCCCATCCTCTTGAGTTCTGGCAATCAACTAGCTCGCAAAGCTTTTCTTCTCTGCTGGCTTTTCCAATAACACAAAGGAAATGGGAGCTCTGGTATTAGAAGATAAAGATTGAACAGTGTAGGACCTGGGGCTCAGGAGAGTGCTGTCCCCATTCCTTGGGAGAAAAGAGTGGCAGAGACGGAGAAGATGCCACTTCCATTTCTTACAACATATAAAATGAAGGGTATCTGTTACCACAGAGACATTGATTCCCATCTGTTCCAAGGAAGTCATACCACTCCCATCGGTTTCCACATGACTACGTTTTGAGAACTCACTCCCTAAGTTCCTTGACAAGTCATCTTTAAGTAATGGGACAGCAGGGAGCCTGAGAAACTCTGCCTCCATCCTGGGAGGAGAAAGATCCTTTCACCTCACTGTTTAGATAAGTTGCAGCCCACCCAATCAAATTTTAATTAAAATAGGAATACCTAGTAGAGGTTTCATGTGCCTTCAAAGATATTATGCTAGGAAGTAATATTGAAAGAAGAAATAATTGGTCTACAGAAAACTGCCTGTCATAACTAGGACAATACACTGGGAACCACTAGCGTTTGTCAAGTAGAAAGAAACTAGTGAAAGTGCTTTATGTTCCCTGCAGCATTATTTCTGTCAGTGGAGCCCAGCCAACCTTAAAATAAAGCTAGAAAACTCCCAAGGACACGAGGTGTACTTAAAGTGAATAGGAAATCATCTGAAATTCAGATGTTTCTTACTACGCTACGATAGTTTATTTCCAACTTACAAATGTTTTAATAAAGGTTAAGAAAGGTCAAGATCACAGGAGCAAGTATGGAAATGCACACAGTCACTCAAAGTCCTCAGGACCATCATCATTGTCTAGAGTCCTGCATAGCATTAGGACTATATGAAAAAGTGCAAAAGTGGCCCTCTCCTTACCTCACAGGCCTCAGGGAGCAACTGAAGCCTACTACACACTGCTGAAGACTCCGACTTGGTGCCATCACTGTGTCATACCATCTCTTTTTGCAAGGTGTCCTATAAAGATAGACTGTTATACAAATAAAACACAGTGCCTAGTGACTAGCACACAGTGGGAGCTCAGCTGGTGTGAGGTGTTACCACTGCTAACCATCATAGTGATGCTGACCATCCTCCCAGACCTCGCAACCTAGCTTGAAAGATACACTTCAGATCCTGTTAGTGTTCTAGGTTGGTCCATACTGAGTATGTTGTCAGAGTAAAAGATTTAGAGTTGAATTTAATGAGCCAACACCCATTTGTTAACCCATGCTGAGTCTTTTAATCATCATTTTGGGTGAAAGTCTCCAGAGTACTGTTCTTGTTTCTTTGGTCTGGCATTTTGACAGAAAGCGGTCTATAGCAGGCCTCATTAATGGCTGTAGTGAGCAGAGCACTTTGTAAATAAGGTAGTGTTGGCATTTTCACATTGGTTTCCATTAAGTAAAAGTTTATGGTTGAAGACATGGTATCATGTTTACTTCAGCACTTCAATATCCCACTTACAGAAAATGGCTTTCTCCCTTTTGTCAATCATTCACCCACTGGGAAAATACTCGACTCCTCTGACAGGATAAGTCCTGCACTTATTATCAACTATAAATGGAATACAATCAGTACTCCCACCCATGTACTTTGCACAGGGATGGGGGTGCCCAACTGATCACCAAGTAAAGGCAAGACCTTGCTTTCCACAATATGAGAGAAATATAGGAGGCAGAAGGTACAGTTCATGGAACATGTATCAGCCTAATGGGAGGAGCTTTCTGAGGTACTATTCCTGGATTTTAAAGAGTGAGGGATAAGAAGACTTCAGTTAGATAACAGCACACCTCAGAGAGAATTCAGGCCCAGGGTATGGGGTCTAGCAGAAAGAGTTAGGGCACTTAGTGGGAAGTTAAGAGAGGGAGATTCCCATCATGCTTCAACGGGAGTCTGTCAATATGTGAAACAAGAAACAAGTAACTAAGAACTACAGAGCACTCTATTTGAAGAAGCTACTATTGCACAGGGCACATGTACAGACAACAACAGAAACTAAGAACACTGTGTTTTCTTTTCTTTTGCATTTTAGCTAGGTTGTAGCTAAACTTTAATGGCTTATATACTTGAATCTCTGAAATGAAGAGCTGTGTATGGCCATACTTGTACAAATCTTACTCAACCTCATGGCTCAGTTTAAAAGTCACCTCCATTAACAGGCCACCCTTTTATCTTACTTATAATGTGTGAGTATGTGCGGTCATTTACATGTATAATATATGCCTGTGTGAATGTCTGTGTGTATGGATATGAGTATATGTGTGTGAGTGTATACATGGAGGTCAGAGGTTAACATCGGTGTCCTTCTTGATTGCTTTTCTGCTGATCTTTTAAGAGTCTCCTGTTGAACTCAGTGCCTAACTGCACTGCCTGTCCCAGCAGCTGCCAAGGATTCTCCTGCCTCTATCCTTTCCACTGTAACAGTGCTCAGGTTACAGACACGCATGATCATTCTAAATTTTACATGAGTCCTGGGGATCTAAACTTGCACCCTCATTATTACAGAGCAACACTTTATCAAATGAGCAATTTTCCTCAACCACACACTCTGCCCTGTATCAGAGCAAAGTGATTTCTCCACATTCATGGATTCCAGAGAGTTTAAAGGAGGAAACCTTATTCAAAACTCTGTTCTAAATTTGAATTAAATGAATACTCATCACTTACACTTGCCCTGACAACACTTATCAGAACTGTCCGTCGCAGCAGATGTTCTCTGTCAAACTTTCTTTCTGACATGTAAACAGTATGCTTGCCTGATAAAACACTCAGACTCTCATGTGTTTGTGTGTGTGTGTGTGTGTGTGTGTGTGTGTGTGTATGAAAGTACAGCTATTTCTTCACTTCTTTCAGTCATTGGACTCAGATCCTCGAGCTGGCTAGCAATCACCTTTGCTGCTGAGCCATTTTCCTGCCCTTGAGAAGACACGATTCTTAAGCAATAGTTATTCAGTGTCTCTCAGGAAAAGTGGCGACATCTCCATTTTTATTGCCTCAGTTGCTGTTATTTGCCCTTTGGCAAGGAATGACTATTATTAATATGGCCTTAAAAATAATAATAAAATGCATACACAGTATCAATATTAATAACAAACAGGATACTCTTATTTGGTCTCAAGTAACATTTGCTCATTAACTATCATAAGACCAGGAGATGTCATTAATAAGACTCATTCTAATATATAAATATCACTAGGATCAAAGAAATGAAGCCACTTACCAAAATCAAAGAACAAATAAGTTTCTGAGACAGTGTCTTAGGATTTTATTGTTGTGAAGAGACATCATGATTTTGCCAACTCTTATAAAAGTAAACATTGAATTGTGGCAGGCTTACGGTTTCAGACATTCAGTCCATTATGTTCATAATGAGAAGCATGGTATTGTGCAGATAGAAATGGTGCTGAAGGAGGAGCTGAGAGTTCAACATCTTGATCTGCAGGTGGCAAGAGGATGCTGTATCATACTGAGTGTAGCTTGAGCATAGGAGCCCTCAAAGCCCACCCCTACAGTGACACATTTCCTCCAACAAGGCCACATCAACTTCAACAAGGTTATACCTCCTAATAATGTCAATCTGTATGGCCAAGCATTCAAACACAAAAGTCTACGGGGGCCATACCCATTCAAACCACCACAGACAGTCATAGTCTGTCTTAGTCAACTGCTTAATACTCATCAACTGAGAGGCCTTGGAAAGGCATTTTTTTTTTGTAGTTAAGACAAACTGTCTGTCTGATAGTCATCTTTCTATTACCCTAATAAAAATACCTGAGAATATACCCTATAATGAAGAAAGGTTTACTTTGGATCTCTTCCATGATCACATGTTCTGTTTGTTTGGGGGTGCTCGGTAAAGTATTAGTGATGGCAGCATATAATAGAACAAAGAAGGTCAGTCTATGGCGACAACAAAGAGAACAGAATAAGGAAGAAGCTGACATTCCATAATGCCCCTCCACTTAACATTCTTCCAATAGACTCTCATATCATAAAGATCATATCACCTTCCAATAACACTATTAAGAAGGATTAAGCCTTCAGCGCAAGAATCTTTGGGAAATGTTCATGATAAAAAGGGTAGCACCAACAAAAATATGCCAAGATCACAGAACCTACTGATCATCAACAAAGTATACATTAATTCGTACAAAACATATTTATGTGATGTAGACTATATAACAGTAAGTAGAGTTATAGCTGGGAAGAAAAGGAAATTTGTCATGTCAACATTTATATTTCAGTTGACTTTACATTTAAGGAAATGCGGAGTAGAACAGGAAGTTAACATACAATACAATGCAGTTAGTGTTAGAAAAGGGGAGGGAAGGAAATAAATAGTGCTGGAGTGGGGTGTGGCGCTGGTCTTTCAGACCATGTGCTTCTGTAAATCTCCCTACGATCATATTTTGATTAAACAACATATTAAAGGAATCTAAGCACCACCTGAATGTGGGTCTAACAGAGAGATGTTTATTAGGCCTTAGAGAGATAGTGCTACATACTTTAGGAGAAACCCTTAGGTACAGAGTCTGACATTACAGCTTCCATGTGTGTAGAAAGCCATGTATGAAACCATGTTTCCCCCAAATGTCTAGAGATGCATCAGATAGCATGGTGTGTCTGTGCTATGTGTTAGTGACATTGTGTTGACATCAGTGCAGTGGCCATGAATATTCCAAATGACTTTCAGTCAACTCTGTCATCCCCTTGACTTTATGAGGTAAAAAATAGCACGCAGATAAAATTACCAAGGTAGAAGTTAATTTTACTAAATGCAGGACAATGTAGATTTTCTTTTAGGGTACCAAATTTATTTTGCTATTGTAATTCATTAAAGGTGTCTAATTTTCAATCAATAGTAAATTACTATGGGATAATTTTCAGTTGATAAATCTCTCATTAAAACTAATGCCACCATAAGCTTCTAAACTGTGCCTATTAATAAAACTGTGAATTGATATTATTCATAACCAGGGCCCTTCTGTAGACACTTCAGTTTGGAGTAGGTGCTGTACAGTGTTGACTTCTGGTTGCACATGGGAATACCATTCTATCTTCAGGAGAGTTTATCTGGGTACAAATATCCCAAAACAAACCCAAGGCACAAACACACTTGGCATTCAATTTAGCCTTCCTGTGACATTCCTAACATACAGCACTGACCTCAGATGATGCTGTTAATGCTTAGGTCCCAAGGGTCACCAGCTATGAAAAGCCAATTGCTGCACTTAAAAGCTGGACCATCAGAAAGCTTGGTGTTCTAGACACCCTGGCTCCAGCTCCATCTATGAAACTTTAAGTGGCATTTGTTAAAAGTATGAGAAAACCATATCCTGTCTTCATTCATAAAGAGTATCATTGCACATCTTACAACACTGCATGAGATGAACAACTTGAATAGGGCAAGCAGCCAGTACTTTCTGTTCAAATAGTTTTAATTCATCAGAGAAAAGATTACTTGATTCCAAAAAAAAAGAGCCTCCATGCAAAGAAGAGGCCACAAGCTTATAGTCTTTAGATGCAAAAGAAGAGATGGATCTCCTAATGGTTGTTTAAAAACATCCCTGAGGTTCAATGCTGAACTGTGGCTTTACACTTAATATTTCTGAGTGAATGCTTTAACTTAAAAGAATCTCCACGTGGAGGGAAAATATTTGTAAAGGTCTACTGGGAAGCTCAAACTCCCCTCCCCCAAGAAAAACAAAAACAAAATCAAAAACAAAAACTAGGGTTTTTTTATTATTATTTTATTCAAGCAAAATGAAAATAAAGTTTCTTCTTGCTGATAGGTTTCAAAATAATCAAAGACTAGTCTAGTGGCTAAAGAGAACTCTCCATCAGCCACTGACCTCTTTGCAAGGTTGGGGATAGAAATGACTGTTATTAAAATCAGTACAAATACACTTCTAGATGACTAGGCTTTAATCTGTGTACCTAGCAACTCTGGAGTCTGCAGAGGTCCTTGGAGGGAATACCAAGAGCGAAGTTTCTCACCCATCCCTGTTTTACTATCAGAGCATGCTAAGAAGCTGACTTCCTTTGCATTCTGTACAATACCATCTAAGATGCAAAACTGCAGTCAATTAAAGGAACTTAGGGAGAACTGTTTCAACCTCACTCTGTGTCAAAGGTATCATGTGAGTGGACTTTGAAAGAGTCTAGAATGAAAGGGAATGACTTCTGTTCCTAAAAACAAGGAAATACCTCTCTCTCTCTCTCTCTCTCTCTCTCTCTCTCTCTCCCTCTCTCCCTCTCTCTCTCTCTCTCTCTCTCTCTCTCTCTCTCTCTCTCTCTCTCTCTCCTCTCTGATTGCTATATAACTGGTCTTCAATCTTCCACTACTCCATTACACGTTAACAAATGCTAGATGCTAGATGCCTATAGTTAGGGTTTGGGTAAAGTCTAAGAAGCACTTTCCAGAAAACCTTGGGAATTTGGGAACAGTAAAATAAATAAGTTTTATTGGGGTGGGAGCTTGTCAAGGACAGTTCTATGCTAACCTGGAGTCAAACATAGATTGATTTCTGTTTATGTAAAAAAATATTTAAGAGAGAAAGAGAGAGAGAGAGAGAGAGAGAGAGAGAGAGAATGCGTATGTGTGTGTGATACACAATGTGCACATGAATATGCATATTTGAGTATATACATACGAGTGCAGGTGCCTACAGAGACCAGAAGAGGATATTGAGTACCCTAGAGCTGGAATTTATACTTACTACTAAGTTATTCAGCTTATATGGATGCTGAGAACAAAATTCAGGTCCTATGTAAGAGCAGTATACTCTTTCAGCCACTGACACACCTCTCCAACCTAACATATGTTACCCTATTAAGTTGCTAAAACCAATTCTTGTGTTTCCATTTTCTTTGCCCATGGAAGGTTCAATTTGTATGATGTATTATTTTTTACTTTAAAACTTGTATAATTGTTTCTCATTATAAAGGCAATATCACATTAAATTTAAAAGGGGAAAATAAGGTTGTCCATAATTGGAGTACTTTTAAAGACAGCTGGAAAGCATATTTTCCTGTGTTTAGCAGTTTTCTTTCATTTTGAGGTAGCCATGTGTATTTTTCAAGAGGCAAAACATGCTTACTGTTGAAAGTTTTCTGTGGTATTTCTCTACATATTTTCATTTCAGTTGACACAGAATAATTGAGCATGTTTATGAGGATACTGTGTGATTTTGAAACCTGAATACAATGTGTCAAGCCAGAGAGCCTAGAATGTACATCAACTTAAATTTTTTATTACCTCTTTACAGCGAGAATATTCAAAATCATTTTCTAGATATTTTCTGGTATTTAATACATAATTATTAAATACACAAACAAATACACCCCATATATGTGCTAAACTTAAATAAATTTTGAAAATTTATATGCTGTTCTTTCTAAATCATTCCCTTATTAATAGAGATTGTCTCTCTTTCTCTGGGCTTTTCACCAGTTCTGGAGAGTTTCAATGGGACTTCCATATTAGCTCCCCTCTCAAGTTGAGTTACTAGGTCCTGTCACTGTCCTCTCGTCACACACATACAGCCCTGGACCTTAATGCTAATATGCTTATATACAATAAAAATTTGGGCTTGTTGATTGGCTAATGACATCAACAAACTTTCTGGTCATGACTCAGACTCCAGTTTACAGTGTAAACCTGTGCCTATAGGATTGTGTTGTGGTTCTTGATGCATTAGAACTGTGCAGGTCTCCAGAGATCACATTAGTCAACATGCCTGTTGACATTTACTCTCTTTTTCACTCTATGGGTATTTACCAAGCTCCTTCTGGGTATGAAAGGGTAAACCAGGGGAACTTATTGCTCATTCTTACTATAAATGAGTGTCCATTGTTGCCTAGAAGTGAAAGAAAATGTGACATCAAATATTAGAGGGAAGAAAGACAGGGGTCAATTTAAGCATTTGGTTTAGTCGGCTGTATCTTGGTCATTTCCTTCTTTCAAAGCATGTAAGATTCATCTAGCTAACACAAAAGAGGATAAGAAGTACTTTTCAGACTCTCGCATAATTCAAGGAAGATCAAATAAGGCACTGACATTATCTAACCCCCTTGACAGATACTGGAAAACTGCCCTGAGCATTCTTCTGTCGTGGGCACTTGTCGCATCTCACCCTTGAATTTGACACATGCTCTCCCATTGATCCTATCACACATGCTAGTTACTAGGTTCATGTTTCAGGCTGCTTCTTGACCCTTAGTTCTAGTTCATAACTAACTGAGTTCTCTAGAACAAGAATCAGCAACAACATGATCCAGTACCCAACACTCATCACGATAAAAAGAACAATTTATACATTTCGTTCCCAAAAGTGTTGGACAAGTAGATTAATGAACTAGAACTCAGCACTGCCTAGTCTTTGAGGGAGGTGATTCATGAGAGGAGATGTAATCGATGACCATATGGCAGCTATACCCAAAGTAAAAGGCTGTTGTGAATATTTGAAAGTAGAATGCTAGACTTGAAAGATGGATCAATTGGTAAAGTGCTTGCCACAAGAAAATAAGGACCTGAGTTTGGATTCCTAGTACCTACTTAAAAAGCTGGAATTGGTAGCACATGTTTGCAATCCCAGTACTAGGTAGGTGGAGGGAGACTAAAGGATTACTGGGGCTTGCAGGCCAGCACATGTGGCAAAATTGGTAAGTCACGGGTACAATGGGAAATCTTGTCTTAAAAAATTAAGATGGAGTTCAATTGAAGAAGACACTCAGTGTCAACCTCTGACCTCTATATGCACACACACACACGTACACACACACACACACACACACACTAAACATACCAATGTACACAAACACATAGAGAGGAGGAAAAGGAAAGAAAGAATGAGAGTAAAATCCTATACTTGTGTATTTTAAGTACAAATACAAGCATATTAGGGAACATCGTGTTCAGAACAGTGGAAACACTATACATTTACCTCTGCTGAATGGAGGTCAGTTCTGAGCCTCATGTTTCATTGGGTATATCAATTGAGTAGCATATAAACAAAGACTGGTGAAGAGCCATGCTCTGGAAACAGTCTCCATATGAAAAGCAGTTGTGGGGGATTGCTGACTATATAAGAGAACAGAAAATGCAGAGGAAACCTGGCCAAAAAAAAAGACCTTAGTTTAATGATCAATAGTCTGTACTGCTCTACAGAGCTATAAGTCCTGCTACACACACGTAAGAACTTCATGCCAGAAGAAGCACAGTGTCACAGGCACTTCAGCTACTCCAATAACTGTAGACACTACAGTGAAGAAATGACATTTTGCTACTAGATTATTTGGGTATTGATAGCCAATTTTTATTAATTTTATTTATTTTTTAAGTAAGTATCAAAAAGGTTAGAAGAGACTGGCCAGTCGTCAGACCTAATGGCTCTATATGCAATTACTTGGCATGGTAAACTTAATGCCTTCAGGGGAAAGCGTAGCAGTTAGGGCATCAGATAACTTACCTTCTTGTCTGCAGGTACCTAGGTAACTTCAGTACAAGTGGCTTCATTAAATGGAGTATTGATATTCTCCCCCTTGAAACTTGTGGCTAAAGGAAAGCAAAGCTATATGGGAAACAAAATAAGAACAATGAAAATACCGCCAAGGAGACAGTGGTTAACAGCAACCAAATTGGATAATAAACATTACATAGAATCCTCCTCATGATACCATTACTGAATTTACCTTCAAGTTTCAGTTGAAAAGTGAGATCAGAGATATTTGATCACTTGCTTCACATCACATTTAGGGAATATCAGTACCTACACTGGAGCCAAAACTCACTTTTCCAAATATATGCTATTGCTGTCTCACATTAGCTTGAGGAAGAGGAGTGAGAATCAGCATAGACATTAAGGGATTGCTCAAAACACCAGGAGCATGGTCCAGCAGATAAAGGTACCTGCTCACAAGCCTAATGACCTGAGTTCAGCTACCAGGAGGGATTTGGAAAAGAAAGGAATTGGCTCCTCCAAGTTTTCTTCTGACATCACAAGTGTTCCATGGCATGTACATGCACAACCACACACAGATACAGATACACACACACACACATGCAGAGAGAGAGAGAGAGAGAGAGAGAGAGAGAGAGAGAGAGAGAGAGAAAGAGACAGAGAGAAAGAAAGACTGAGACAGACAGAGACACAGTGACAGAAAAACAGAAACACACACAGGCACAGACACACAAACAAAGAGACACACATTCACACAGAGATATACATACAGACACACACACAAAGGGAGACACACACACGCACACAGAAAGAGACATAGGGAGACACAGTCACAGATATACACAGATGCAAACACAAAAAAGACACATACATTCTCACTGGGAGATATACAGACACACACAGGCAGACAGAGAAACAGAGAAAGAGACAGAGAAACAGATACACACAGGCACAGACACATACAAAGACACACACCTTCACACATACAGATACAGACAGTGACTTAAAGAAACACGAACACACATACACACAACAAAAACACAAAAGAGAGACACAGAGACACACATATACGAAAATACACACAGAGGCACAAAGAGAGACACAGACACACACATACAGACACACATAGAAATATACACATTCTCCCCCCCCCTCTCACTTGCTCGCTTGCTTTTGCTCTCACTCTCACTCTTGTTCTCTCTCAATAGACATGAAACTTGGAGAAAAGTTTTAAGGATAAGGAAGAGGTTACAGACTCAGGTAAAGAAAATAAGAATGTTATACAGTAGGTTTACTGAGGTCTCCTCACCCCCTGCCCAGGCTAACCTTTGTGACCATCTGGGAATGAATTTAAGAACAGGAACTAGTGAACACACACACAACTTTGTACTGGAAGAAAATTAGTATATGAGGAAAGATAGATCAGTGTATGAAAAGTAGGCCATATGGTACAGCTTCTTATCAAGACCAAAAAAAAAATGTTGAACACATTATGGATTATAGAACTATTATTTAGAACTAATTTTCTATTCATTTTTTCTTTATTTTTAAAATTATCATTAATTTTTTTACAGTCCAGCTGTAATCCCCTCCCCTGTTCTGCCCTCTGACATTTCCTCATCCCATTCGTCCTCCCTGTCTCTAAGAGGATGCCTCCACTCCCCCACCCTACTCCAACTCACCCTGCCAAGCCTTCCTCCTCCATGGTGCATCAAGTCTCTTGAGGGTTAGTTGCATCTTCTCTCACTAAGGCCAGACCAGGTAGACCTCTGCTCTGTATGTGTCAGGAGCCTCCTACCAGCTAGTGAATGTTGTCTAATTGGTGGCTCAGTGTCTGAGAGATTTTGGGGGTTCATGTAAATTGAGACTGCTGGTCTTCTTATGAGGTTGCCTTCCTCCACAACTTCTTTCAGACTTTCAACCACAGAGCCCTAATTCAACCACAGGGCTCTCCAACTTCAGTTCATTGGTTGCATGTAAATATCTGCATCTGTCTCAGTCAGCTACTTGTTGGGCCTCTCAGAGGGCAGCCATGCTAGACTCCTGTCTATAACCATACCAGTAATAGTGTCACACCTTGGGGAATCTTGGTAAGATGGATCCCAATTTGGGCCTGTCACTGGACCACCTTTCTCTCAGTCTTTTCTCCATTTTTGTCCCTGCAGTTCTTTTAGACAGGAATAATATATTCTAAATATCTTTTGCTTTTTGTTCTATTTTAATTTTAACTAATTTTCCTTATTGCCTGAACTACTTCCTGACCGATATGGAAACAAATGGGTGGATGGATAGATGAATGGATGGATGGTTCAATGGATGGATGGATGGATGGATGGATGGATGGATGGATGGATGAACAGATGGGTGGGTGGGTGGGTGGGTGGGTGGGTGGATGGATGGATGGATGTGTGGATAGGTGGATGGATTTATAAAAAGAATTCTTTCATGAGTTCCTATGAATTTCTTTGGACTGTCAACTCTAGTTCTTGTTTTTCATGATGTGTGACACTTAGTAAATTACAGATCTTGAAGCTCTGTCATACACTCAGATAACTACTAAAAGCCTCAGGTGACCAAGCAGATAAAGAAAGATAGTTTTTATCTTTTAATTATTTCTAATTTTTGAGACAGTTAAATTACACAACTTATCTCTTCTTTTTCCTCCCTCCAATCCCTCCCAAATGCCCCTCTGTGTTCTCTTTCAAAAGCATAGCTTGTATGTCTGTTAATTGATATATATATATATATATATATATATATATATATATATACACACACACACACACACACACACACACATATGATTCAAAATAAATAAATAGAAATTGCTCAGTCTGCATAATGTTACTTGAATGTATATTTTCAGGCCTGACCATTTGGTATTAGAATTTAGAAATTGAAAAATCACATCACAAAACATCTATATGAAATAGAAAGATGTTCATTATCACTACCCATGAAAAAAAAAACAAATTAATAACTATGTATCGAAATCAGCATTTAGTTGTGATTTTCAGAAAGGCTAAACTTTTAGTTGAAACTGTTAAGTGTTGGTGAAGATGAAGACAAAATACGCTAGTGACGGTCATGTTACTCAAAGCGAATTGTGTCACTCACACATTGCTGACAGGAATGTAAAGTAAGTTAAGAAAGTTCATCCCTTTACCGCCAACATTAAGAAGTAGAGGCAAGATTGCCTCTATTTGTAATAAAAAAACGTGTGCTAAGGGTTTGGCTGCTTTGCAGTTAAAGTGTTTAGAGGTGTGTGCTAAGGGCTTGCTTAGGTTAGTCTAGGCTTCACAGTAAGACCCAGCCTCAAAAGCTAAACTAAAAGCAAAAGCGATAAAAAATGCAAAAATGATACAGCCACGCTGGAAAATATCATGAAACTTCCTCACCTAAGCTAAAAAGGAAAATAGTCAGTTTATGGTTTACTCCTGAGTATCTATCAAAAAGAAATGAAAACATAATAATAAGGAACTGTGCAGAGAGCCTAGATTAGACCCATGCAGGCTTCCTGTGTAGGCTCTTTGGGCCCCTATGAGCCCGCATTAGTTGACTGTGGGTTTTCTTGTGTCATGGACCCCTCTGTTTCCTAAAATCCTTTTTCCCCTTTTACTAAGGATTTTCTGAGCTCTGCCTAAGTTTTTTCTGTGGATCTCTGTATCTATTTCCACTAGTTGTTGCATAAAACCTCGCTGATGACAATTTGGGTTAGGCAACAAACTATGAGTATAGAAGAATATCATTTGTCATCATTTCATTGTCATTTTTTCCCTGTCACGTTTGGTTCTTTCCCTAGGTCTCTGGGATATCCAGCGTCTGGGTCCTGGCCGTCCAGGCAGTGGAAGGGAGGGGCGTCATCTCATGGAATGAGTCTCTACCTGAACCAGTCACAAGTTTTCCAGCCCAGTATGAATGTAGGCAGGACAAATTATCGATCAAATGTTAAATGGCTGGGTTGGTGCCCCAATTACTGCACTGGAAATCTGTCATGGATACAGAAAATGGCCAGTTAAGGCCTCTATTCTTCTGGGACTCCTAGCAGTAGGAACAGGAACTGTCTCCAACACTTTTACCAGCTTTTGGGACTTCTTTTCTCATATTGGGTTGCCTTATCCAACCTGAATATAAGTGTAGGTACCTAATCTTACTGCACCTTGATATGCCATGTTTGGTTGACATCCATGGAATGCCTGCCCTTTTTCTGAATAGAAATGGAGGAACAGTGGATGGGGTGATAGAAGGGAATTGGGGGAGAGGGAGTGAGAAGAGAGAAGAAGGGGAAACTGCAATCAGGATGTAAAAAATACTAATTTACAAGTAAATAACACTAATATTAAATGATGATGATGATAATAATAATAATAATAATTTGTTAAGAAAAGGAGATTAGCAGGAGTAAGAGGGACCAAAGAGAAGATTGCAAGGTATATGTGTGAATATGGTCAAGTATATCTATGTACAAGTATGAAAATGCCACAGTAAAACCCATTATGTGTAATTAACATATGCTAAAAACATTTTTATAAATCTGTTAAAAATGGAAAGAAACTGCAAAACATTTCTAGCATCTTATTCATATCATCTAAGAACCAAAATAACCCAATGTAGTATGTGAGTATCTAGTATAAGTCTAGTCTAACCCTGTCACTCAGCAGTGACAAAGAATAAAGACATATTCAAGGACCATACGAATCCAGAGAGAATTCCACCAAAGGCAAGTAAGTACACACACTACATGATTATACTTACATGGTAATACTGGAATGATAAAATTAAATAGAAGATGGAGGTCAGACTAACTAATTCAAGGATTTAAATAAGGTACTAGAGCAGGAAAAAGTAGGCATGGCCATGAAAAATATATAACTTCAGGGCTCTCTGCCTAGATGGTAATGTTCTCACCTCTGGTTTTTAACGGTTAAACAAAGACAGAAAAATAAAACATGGGCACTGAGAACATATAATACACAGTCATAAGTAGGTTTAAATATGAAATATTGTTTCTAGTTTATGCTTCTAGAATTCTAAAGTGTTACTAAGGGGAGATAGTATTACCAAGCTTTGTTTCATATAACTACATGTGCATTTACAATTTCATTAAGATAAACAGTTTAACAAAAAATAAAATACCTGAAATACCATGCTAAATGCCACATGATTTTTCACTCTATTTCTGTTTCACTTGGTCTTTGTTTCTTAGTGCTTCTTCTAAGTTGAACAAATGAGCCTAAGAAGAACCTGCAATTTACAAGCTGCTCCCTCTTTTTGGTTTTAATACTTTAAGTGTGCTGACACATTGAGAAAGATAGAGGTGCACAATATAAAAGCATGGGCTAACTGACAACAGGACTAAGAACATGCCCTTGAGGCTTCCAACTCTTCTCTACCCTACTGAGCCCTATGGTTTGTCTCCTTTGCTAACTTGCTTGCTTACTTGTTGATTGATAAGCAAGAGAGGGAATCATATAAAGAAGAGAAATACTTATTATCATGGCTTTATGCTTTGTTTAGAATGAATGTGTGTTGTCTCACATGCCATGTCTTTAAGCTACATCCTCTGAGGAGATATTTACATGGTCGAAGAGAATGAGAGGCCCCTGCTTGAGAGGGGAGGCACAGATTGTCTGCATATTATTCTCTTCAATGCCTGTGGGCCTATGCAAATGATAAAAGGAGTCCATGCATCCGTATGTTTCCAATTTTTGCCTGTGTTGTCTTAAAAGCACCAAATTAGAGTCATTTCTCCTCTTTTGAAATGGCCCACCCTAAGAAGAATGAGAGAGAACAGAATAGAAAAATCTTAATAATGCAGGAGAGGAGCCAGCGCTTGGGTGCAAGTCTGCTATTGTGGCCAGTCTCTGTGGTACACAGAAAGGCCCCACAGAAAGGCCTGCAGCCTGCTAAGCTGCTTCTCTAGGAGCAGATTGGCTAGAAAATGCTATGGATCCACTGGCACCAGGAAGGATAAGCATTTGCTTTCTCCTCCTCTTGGGGTAACCATTTCCCCAAGGCCTGGGAACCAGGGAAATTTGCCATATTGAAATAAAAAGCACCTAGACTTGGCTGATATTTTTACCAGTCCGAATTTCCAAAATGAGTTCTTTGGGAAGATAAAGACCAAATAAAGCGGGCAGTCACCTTCAAAATTGCTTTCTTCACTATGGTTTGCAAAGTATGTGAAAGAAAGCGCTGGTGGAAAGGGTTGAGTTTACTATAACAACACAGACTGCTTTGAAATTGGACCAGGTCCAAAGAGGAGCGTTGCATTTACAATATCTGTCAGCAATTTAATCTCAGATCCTTTCTTCCTCAGCATCCATCTCAAAGACCCCGCCCCCTCAAACCTCAACCATGGTGAACACTGTCCTAGGTGCTGAAGTTCCATAGCCTCGGTTCTTTCTTTAAATGAACTACTTCTCCTGGGAACAGAAGATAGGGACAGAATGTTCTCTCCAAATAAACAGAGTGGGGCACTTAGATTTTTCCAAATTAACTAGTATTTCCAGAGGATGTTAAAGATTTCTTAGCTAGACATGAAGAGTGAGAAGTCATTGTGAGACAAGTATTTAAGTAGAGCAGAGGAGAAGATGAGAAGAGGTCAAAGAATAAAAGAAAGGAATTACTCCAAAGCAGTATTGCTAAACTTAAGGTCACTGTGTATGTGTCCCTCAAATATATGGCAATTTGAGGAATGCTTTGATTCTCTCAAAAGGGGTGAGTAGATGGGTTAGATATGTCCAGAAATCACACAACATACAGTATTTTCTCACAACGGAGACTAATTCTCAAAACAAATTTTCGAGAAGCCCTGAGTTAGAAATAAGTCTTCAGGAAGGCTCTATTCACACCCCTGACCATTTATACTATGAATGTATTCTTTGATTCTGAAAGGAGTTAGAGTGTGACTTCCCTGTGCCATGTCTAGTCACAGAGGTATTCATCTCACCACATTTTTTTTTTTTAGAAGCCAAAGAGGTAAGTAAGAGAGGGATATTAAAACTCATATTACTGGCAAGTCATCAAAATCCCTTATGCTGATGTCTTCACTATCTTGAATTCTTCCTCATTGTTCCCTCTCGCTTCTTCTCACCCCATGGGCTGCCTTGTTTTCAACCATTGCTTTCTGAGAAATACACCCAAGATATACTAGAGATTCTATTTAAAAAATGACCAACAAAAAAATTCAGATTACTAGAACTGATAAAATCACAGCTATCCAAATAAGATGAATTGGGATAAAGATCCTAGAATTTTATTTGAAAGCTCAGATCACTTTGGTCATATTATCTGCATTCAGATATTGACAAATTGGTCCAAGTTGATACCTCCACTTATGCCCTGTTACTATATGAAGGAAAGTGTGTCATAAGGATTCTGACTGCCATTAAAACCAGTATGTGGGAAGTGCTGATAGTGAAACACGGTGACTTGTCAGGTCTGGGTGCTACATGTGATGTAAAATCCTCCTTTTATATATTCTATCTTGACAATCCATACAACCCTTAAACAAAGGAAAAGAAATCAGTTTTGGAAAATCTTCTTACAAAGTGAGTATCTAATATCCCAGGCATAGGTTTGGTTAATGTAATCTAGTATATGCATAGGCATTTGCTAAATGCTGACAGCATTGGATAGCACTTAATTTAACTAGTGCATATTTATGAAATTAATGACATAACACTTACCATCCTTCCTAACTTTAGCTGTGGATGATGGTATTTGATCCCGTGGGACTTCATGGTTATTAAACCCAATATTAAATACAAAACTAATCTCAAATTTTGCAGAAGTGACAAAGAGAGATGAATATAGGAGACCAAACTGTACAGCAAATGTTGGAACTTAATGAGAATAAATTGAAACAAGCAAAAATGATCCAGGTACTCTTCCTTACATATCAGCTTAGGTTTTATTCTTGTGCAGCCTATGCCAATTTATATGACAAGTAAAGGTTACAAAATTCTTAATTCTGCCATCCTGTATGTGTGTTCCATCTCCAGATGAATATATTTACCAGAGGTGACATGTCTCATTCTAACTGGCTGGCATACAACATACATGGATGTTAGCAAGAGAAAACTGATTTCCTGTGTTTCAAGTGAGGGAGATGAATTTTAATATACCATTATTAAAAACATTATGATGGATTATAGATCACAACTCTTTGTTGTTGGTATTTATAATGATGTCAGCAACAATTATGAGTAGCAAGTGACTACCATGGCATTTTCCAAGTTTTATGTGGCTTTTCTTATTTTTAAAATTCAACCACAATGGCAGGTCAATACGCTCATGTCTCAGGAGTAAGCCAAATGGTCCTTATATCCTGTGTTCTGAATTACTGAAGTTCTGAATATTCTCAAAGTGGAATACAAAACAAAAGTCAGATGTCTATATCATCAGCTTGGGGTTGATATCCAGCCCTCTCCTTATAGAGACTGTTGGAAAAAAAAGTTTTATGTTCTAAGAATTGCTAAGAGACAATTTTAGTAGTTTAAAGCCGCACCATAATCCCTGTCTTTTTTTAACATAACAGTGATGGCTATAGAATTTATCTGATGGAGTTTCTCTGGCTTTCTATGGAAAGTTTTGAGACCCTGTGTGGTTACACTTTGACAAGTTTTTGTTGCCTCTGCTACAGATATGAGAATGCTATAGTGAACATCACCAGGGCCACACTCTAAACCAGCCTAGAACTCAAGATGTAACTCAGCATGACCCTGCATTCACAGCAATACCCCTGCCTCAGTCTCCCAAGAGCTGGTGCTACTGGTATGAGCCATCATACAAGACAACTTTAATAATTTTTAGTAATTAAGGAGAGGTTGTGAAGAAGAGTTTATATTTGGGCAGGTTTCTGGACTGGACATAAGCTGGGCAGTTTTCTTGATGTTGGTAGGTCTGCAAGTTGTTTGTTCAGAAGGCCCCAAGAATTGTAAAGATTTCAGTGAAAATCCTTTTGTTTGGTTTTTTCTTTTTGTTGTTTTTGTTGTTTTGTTTTGCTGTTTTGTTTTACAAGTTTCTTTGCTTCCTCTCCAAAACACAGCACCGTGTTGGAAATGTCTGGCTAATCACAGGACAATAGTTCAGGAGGAACAATGTTTGCCACAGAAGGAACTTTGCTCTAGATAATTAATGCCACCTTGGTCTTTCAGAATAGGGCAAACTAAAGTGTTAATAAGGTGTCTTTAGAAAATAAGAAACATTACCAATACTGCTTTAGAAATATAGATAAGGCAGTCTAAAAGAAAGTACTGGTTGAGAAGAAAGGGGATAGAGGATGCAGACTTCAAGCACGAGAGCCACAAAAGAGACTTTGATCAAAATTAACTCGGCTTTTCTTTCCATCAAAATTTCCACTGAAGCCAGTGCCTCCGGCTTTAGCTCCAGTCCCCATGGGAATTATGCCCATTGCCTGACTTTCAGAGAACTAGATGAAGCAGGAAAATCTGAGGGAGGAAGGAGGATAAAGCTGTCTTCTGATCCTGTGTGTTCTACAAATGGGCTGTCCCGGTGAACTCCATGTACTCTGTCATTTTGTAGACTGCCTTCACCCACCTGTGTGTACCAAGACCCACAGATCCACATGCAAGTATCCTGATTAACTCTTCTGTTGAAAATTCACCTATCTTTATGCCTCAGCTTCCACTGTTAGCCATGCTTAAAACAAATACTTTTTAAAAGGTTTGTGTACAGATACCCACAAGCATGGGGTCGGGGGCAGAACCGGGGGTTGTGGCTTGTGATATTCAGGTTGAATCTACCCAGAGCTTAGTAGGTAAACTGCCGTGCTGAAGGAAGCTATACAAGGTTTAAAAACATTCATTTGTTTCATTTTCTTACCCTGATGTTTCCTTTGAGAGGGTGTGAAGAAACTGATAGAGGAGTACATTGTTCTTTTGCTTTTAATACCTCTAGAATAGCAACTTTTTTTGTTTTGTTTGAAGGACTAATTTGGTTATTAAGGGGAGCTAGACATCCCTGGCTCCTAACAAGAACATAAAAAGAAATGATCAAGGTGGTGCCCGACTGGCTGATGACTTCATACACCGTGTCCCGGCTCACTGACCCACAAATCTCCTTTGATATGCCAGGCAGGAGAAAGAGCTTGAAAGGATCAGGAGGAGAAGGGCCGCGATGAAGCCATCATGTGACAAGAATCTCAAGCATGAGCCAGAGGAGAGAAGGAGCTTGGCAGCTGATAGAGACATCCTCAGAGCCATAGGAGTGACCTGCTCAGGCAGGCGGTGGGGACCACCGAGGACGCGTCCGGCGCTGGCCAGGCAGAGCCAGCAAGCAATCTTCGCTAAATTAAAGAAATCTCCATGGAAATTAGCATGAAACATTTTCTAATCTCTCGCTTTTCACTGCCGACAAGGGTCATTGGTTTACCTTCCCCCTTATTTTATTATTCCCCAGCCACTTCCTGGAATCTTTATACCTGCCACTGGACTGGACTAAGCAGCATGTTCACACTGCCGCCTGCCTTGGGTTCTTAACCCTCTTGGATTTTGCCACAGACCACAACAAAGGGTGTTATGATTATTGTCATTGTTCCAGCTGTAGTCAAGGGCACTAACTTCTAGTACAGTCTTCCTCTATCTCCGTCTTACATGACACAAGCTTTCCTGATTCTCCCAAGCGTTGCCATTGCCATGCCGTTTCCACTCCCCCAAATCCTGCTGCCTGTCAGTGTGCTCTTTATCTCCATAGTAGTCCAGTGGATGGAGTGTCACCCACCCTGGCTGCTACTAAAATGTAATACTACGTTTCGCTACTCACAACTGGGCAGGGAGGGGGCACAGACTGACACAGTACTGAGGAGTTGGGGTGGGGAGGGCGAGCTAGAGATAGCGTGTATGTGCTTGTCTGGGTGCAGGCTTTGACTCAGTAATCAAATTAGGATAGTACGTCCTCAAGAGGCTGTGCTGCGTATTAGAGAACTTTGTAGAAATTATATTTTGTTCACAGTAGATGTCCAGATATAAACTGACACATATTTTTCAGTAATTAAAAACCAATTGTTATAAAATAGTTAGATGTGAAAAATACTTATTTACGTCTCTTATTCGTTAAAATCTCTATGAGGAACCTTAGTATCATGACTTGACTTTTGTAAAGTAGACTAAAATGTCAGGCAGCGGGGGAGGGGGATTAACGCATTGGATTCAAACACCTGCTAGACAATTCTGTAGACACCATCTCTGTTTGTACATCATCTTATCTGTGGAGAGTTGTCTGAGTTTTGGCATTTATTCATCTTATAGCTAGTCCATCAGCTCATGGCTTAGGGAAGAAGCCTTGTGTTGCCATCAGATGCCTCTGCATTAGTTCCACTTTTTTTTCTCCAAGCTGGGAATTCATCTTCTGAGCTCTGAGTTAAACACTGCTCCGTTTCATGGAAGGAAAGTTGCAGAGATTCAAGGAGCTCACCACAAATTACACCTTCATTGGGAACTGCGATGGGACATGAATGATGTTCATTCTGTGAAGGAGAAAAAGAGACAGCAGGCATAAATAATATTGCCAAAGTCCCAAAGCTTCTCAACATTATCATTGTGTTAGTTTGAATATTTATGAACTGAAGTGTGTTACATATAAGTGTAATGTGTGATACATCTAGGTGGAACACATATATATGTAACGGATGCTTCTATTTCTCTCTCATTCTTTTGTGTTTCAAGCTTCAAGTTCCTCTCACCTACTAATCCACAGAACACATAACAATTGATTTTGTTAACAAATTGTAGAGCAGAGACCTAGAAGGGGTTTATCCAGCCGTGGCCTCTGTGTGGCACTGCCACAATACTGAGAGGTAACAAGCTGCCACTCCAACTGTCGCCATGGTCAGGCTGAGCTTGACATAAACAGATCTTGAGGGCATGCCTTAGCACTCCTAAACATTTCCTTTTTAAAAATGACTATATATATGCATATATAAAATTTGTGAAATTTAGACATCTTAGAACTCTGATAAGTGATTCAAAATATAGTACATATTCAAACAATATGTAAAATGCGAAATTGTTTTGTTTTCTCTGTTAACAGTTTTCAGAAAACACTCAATCATTTTTTGAATAATTTGTACATCTAATATCCTATAGCAAAACAAACAAACAAGCAAACAAACACAACAGCAACAACAAAATAACATGAGTTTTTATGGTACAGAGTATTAATTGAATTAATAGTGACATTATATTTGAATAAAATATTACTTTGGATATGAAAGGAAATTATTAATTTAAACAATATGTAGTATTTTATAAAAATTGGCATTTTCAAACTGAAATATTTATTTTTTTCCTCAATCTGGCTACCTCTAACTTTGCACATTTACATGTATGTATGTTTGCTCATGAGTGAATCTTTGATTCTAGAAGATTAATGGCAGGAGAATATCAGACGTCAACAGTGATAGACAAGTAACGAGCCATAATAAGTGATGATCAGAGCACATGTATGTTTTCTGTTTCAAATGAGAAATAAATGCATTATACTTAATACTGTTGCTGACTGGTAAGTAACCATAAATATCCATTTATTTCAGGCAGAACCTTGAGTTAGATTCCCACAGCACTGATACTAAAGAGATCTTGATCCACTAATATTTTCTTTATGATTAAGACGTTTCCACAAAATCTTAAGACATGCTTTTTTGATATGTTAACCTCCCCTGATACAAAATGTTGAAACACTGGTTTCATAAGAATGGCTAATACCAGGACCAAACGCTCCTTTCCTGCTGAGGTTGTCATGTTTCCCAGGCATCTACACCCATGTTTGATCTGCAGCACTTGTCTCTCTATTGCCAAGGAAGTGTGTAACACAGGTAGAGGATAAAGCTTAGGCCAAAGAATTCTATGCAGTGGAACAGAATTAAGAGACTGAAGGACAAAAAGCAGTATTGACACATATTGTATGAAAAAAATAATAAAAGAAACCAAAAATCAATATAAGAATTTAAAAAATGAAATGACTGGGACAGGTATAAAACTTGAAAAAAATCAGTGTACTCCTAGTGACAATGCAACGTAAGGTATAGCTTATGAAGTTTAAAGTCATAATAAGAATTTATACATTGCTTGTTTAAAGATAGCCAAAGCACAGATCTTACTATACAGGCAAAAAAATATCAGTGAATAATACATAAATGTGAAGAGTATCCAGGAATGAAAATGACACCAGATATTGATGTGTCTATACAACATATTTCTACAGAGCTTCCATCACCAGGAATCTCTCTCCTCTTTCTCTCCCAATTTTTTGTTTGTTTACTCATTTGTTTGTCTTATTGTTTGTGGCATTGTCTGCTGTCACAGGCTGGTCTGGAACTCTATAAAGCTAAAAATCATCTATCTCTCTGCACCTCCCAAGTGCTAGGGTTAAAAGCATCCACAATCATGCCTAATCAGCACTAGTGATTTCATTTTTTTTTTCCAGATACTGTTTCTCCTCTCCCATACCTCACCCTTAAGGTACAATAAATCCTGCCTTCAGATACTGGTGTATTGTTCTAAACTTCTCTTTGTTCCATTTCTAGATGGTGAAAAAGTGCCTGATTCCTGTTAATGAGGTGCCAAAATATGGAAGCTCTAGTTTGTTTTCCAAGTAGCTATGGGAGGCAAATTCATCCCGCTCCAGGATATGTATAAAAAGAGTCTTGTAAATGCCAGCACAGCCTCCCCTTAGTTCCAAGATTTGGGGTGAATTAATCCATGCTAAGCCAAGAAGTGAAAAGAACAAATGCTGTGCCCCAGTGACATCATTTGCTCACCTTGCCCCTCCTTTGGGTGACTTCATGATTCTCTCTTGATCTTTAGAAATACCAATCTAGCCAATGTGAGATACACTTCTGTAGTGTATCTCACAAGCAAATGCATTCCAAAGTATCCGTACTGAATTCTATCCCCCAATCACATAGAGCTTCTTATCAAATCAAAGTCTCCAAAGAGCGATGGGGATGTAGCTCCAGATGGTAAAGAAATTAATTGAGATACAAAATCACATGGCTTGATCCCCAGGACCATAAAAAAAATCAAAACAGATGAGGAATGCAAGGATGAAAGTTCAAGACCATCCAGGACGCATAGCATCCTGTCTATAGTTAATATATAAATAGCACATATGCCATTATGTGGTATGTTTTTAAATGCTTCTTGATTGAGTGACATTGATTGAATTTTCATATGCAAACGTTGTTCACATTATTTTCCACAGACTTGAGAGAACAGTCCTATTTTCCTCTAATATCATTGATTAAAGATGCTTTTTTCCTAATAATAGATTACAAAAATTCTTGTTTTAGATCCATAAATAACTATATATGCAGCCTTTAAAATTCATTTATTGAAGTATAATCTAAGTTAT
>NW_021604712.1:5692702-5698642 GCF_004785775.1 Grammomys surdaster | reverse complement strand
TTGAAGTATAATCTAAGTTATAAGTCCGTTAAGATTATATATATATATATATATATATATATATATATATATATATATATATATATATATCAGCCAGCACAGGAAGCTAAGACAATATAACTTTGTATCAGGATTGGCTCTCATTTATAAACTTCATGTGAACTTGAACTTGACCAGTTTAAGTGAGATTTTAAAAAAATGATTTCCAGTTTTTCTAATTGCCAACCAGAGTAAAAGTAAATATTTCCCAAAGAGAGATAATTGACCCACAAACTCCATCTCCCACCCTGTGTGTGTGTGTGTGTGTGTGTGTGTGTGTTGTTAACATGAAAGTAAACTAAATCCACAGCTCATAAATTCGATAGACTGGCTGGATAACAACTCTGGGACCTGTCTGTCTTCACACACTCAACATGATGGCTATAGTTGTGTGTGGTCATGCCTGATTTTATAGGTGTATTATGGCTGTAGACCCAGATCCCCATACTTGCAGAAAATCTTTTCCATTCCCACACTTAAAATTACCATTTCCCCCTTGAGAAAGACAAACATTCCTGGTTGGAAGTATAGATATCAAACTACTTACCATAGAAGAATATTTTATCAAAACACAACCTTTTGCAGTGACAGATCATACACCACCTGAGTGTGACCATTTCATAGCTCGAGTGACATATGCTTTGCTTTTATTTATTTGTTTCTTCTTAGAATCCTGAGCATCAAAGCCAAGGACTCTGTGTGCTAAGCCAGCACCCTATCACTGGGCTACATCCCCTCATCCTATGTGTTTGTTTTATGTTAAGAATAACAACTAATTTTATCCTACCTTTTTTCAAGTGGAACAAAATTACAACAAAGCAAACGCTCCAAGATGAGAGACATTAGCCAAAGTTAGCTGAAACAGAAGAAAACACATCTCAATTTTAAAACAAATACCCAGAATATCTAAGGGGAAATCTCAAGGAAAAATAAGCAACACAAATCTCCACAGTAGTTAGAAATTGTTTTAGAAGATATTCCTAAGCAAAAGAGCATATTGAATCCTACCCAGAGTTTCTTTCTGACTATTAGGAGTCACAGTGCCAACTAGTTACAGAGAAATCATTGGAAAATTGAGTGAAGACTTGCGTGGGATAAAGTGTCAATAGATTGATCTAAACAATCACTTGAATATTCTTCTGATTATAATGATTTCAGTTCCTACATTAGGCAATAACTCCATGGTATACATACATGTGAATAGCTATTGAAAGAGACACTAAGTATCTTCTAGTGTGCCAAAAAGTTCTGTATAGAGAATATTGCTTCCTGATGAGATCAGCTTTGCTAGCTGTAGTTGATAGTTCAGTCTCTACCATAATGAAAACACTTAATGGGCACTCAGTTGCCTAGAAAATATTTACCTGGCATATCATTTCTGAAGGACTCATATCCATTCTACTTTAGTTCATTTTGATTAACAGATTAACCTCATAAATATGGCTTCCAAGCATCACGCTAACTGGAAGTTTCAGTGAGGAATCATTCAGAAAGATGGATGGGCATTCTTAAGACACTTTCAAGAAAAGGCAGGGATATCAAGAGACCATGAATCTTTACAACTCTGTTGTTAATGCAACAAGCATTGTCCCTGTGTGGAATAGCACAATATTTCAAATGTTCTAAGATTATTCAACTCAACTGAGAAGGGTGAGATAGAAAGGTTAATTTTTGCCAATTCAATCTGGAAAACATTTGTTTAAACATACGAGTTATTACTTTATTGAGGTTTTAAGAGTGATTTTAGTCCTCCTTGGGATGCATGGTGGGGCATCAACTAGATGATCATCTGGGGATGGGGAGGGGAACTGGGGTTGAAGGAGAGAAAGGGGAGAGACATCTAGAAATGAGGGGAATTTGAGGGGTTGGATGGAAGCCTAGGGCAGAAGAAAAGTCAAAGATATATGAAGGTCGACCTAATGAAGTCTCCCAGGCTGTTCTTAAAACAATAGGTTGCTCTCCATAAACAAAATTTCATCCCTGAAGACAATACCCGTACAACACATTGAACATGGAATGGAGGATCTGGTGCTTACCCAGAGCCTTCAAGCCCCTTGTTCTAGTATCTTTGATATGGGAAGGTACTCTGCAGGCTATCAAAAGAGAAGCATAAACACCAAATCAGTCACAAAACCTTTGATTTACAATGTGTCCTGCCTGCAAGACATCCTATGAAAAGTGTGACACCAATCCTGAGGGAGTAACTAAGCAATGTCTGATTTGACTTAAGGACAACTCCATGATATGGAACCCATACCCAACAAAGAACCAAAGTCTAGATAACTCAGAGACTTAGGATAAACCAAACACTACTGTCATGTTTTTTAAAGGTAACATAAAATGACTCCTAATGATTATATGCTATACTCATAGGCCAGCAGCTTATTCAGCCATCATTAGAGAAGCATCCTTCTGCACCAAATGGGAACAAATAAGAGAGACCCACAGCCAGACACTATGGAGAAAGAGAGTATCTTTGGTACCCTCAGCTCTAAATAGAATGTCTCTGTCAAATCCTCCCTCTCAGAGTTCAGAGAGCCCAGAGGAAGAGGAAGCAAAAGAGTTTAAGAGCAATAAGGGATGGAAGATACCAGGAGAATAAGGGCATTTAAATCAACTGAGCAAAGCTCATATGAACTTACAGTGATTGAATCAGCATTGATTGAGCCTAAATGCGTCTACGCCAGGTCTTGTGTATCTATAATATTGCTCTAAATTTAGTATTTTTACTAGTAGTGGGTCTCTGAATCTGTGCATTCTCTTGGTGCTCCTCTCCTTTGGTTGCTTTGCCTTGTCCAGGCTCAGTGCAATGGCTTTCGTGTTAACTTATTTTTGTCATGTTTGGTTGCTAGCTCTTAGAAGCCTGCTCTTTCCCAATAAGAGACAGATGTAGTGGATCTGGATGATAGGAGAAGGGAATGGATTAGGAGAAGTTGTCGGAAGGAAAAAAATGTATGGGAAAGAATCTGTTTTTAACAGTTCTACTCATTGTTACTACTTATGCTGGCTAATTTTATGTCAAAGTGACAAACTATAGTTATCTGATTAAAAAGGAAACACATTGCACACATAGGATCAGGATACTGCCACCGCTGGGCTTCTTGTTCTGGGTTCTGTATGAAAGCAGGCTGAGTAAGCCACAAGAATCAAGCCAATAAGCAGCACCCCTTTATGGCCTCTACATCCGTTTCTGCCTACGAGTTTCTGTACTGCTTAAATTCGTATATCCATGGACTTCAGTGACAGAATGTTATCTGAAAGTATAGACAAAATAAACCCTTTGATCACCAAGCTTCTTTTGATTGTTGTCTCCTCACAGCAACAGAAGTCCTAAAACACCTAATTTTCACTCACAAACAGCATGTAACTATTATTATATAGTTACACAACACAGGTATACAAATCAACGATTTGTTAGTAGTAAACTGTAAAGAAACTGATTTAAAAATTCTTTGGAATAATAAACTTTACCACTTCTTAAAAATGGAAGCAAAGTTGCACACTGATGAGATCCATGGGATTGTTTATTTTTACAGAAAGTGTCAAATCGTGGCTGAATATTTACACTGCAAACAAAGAACATCATCAATGGTTTTCAGAGTGGACCTAGGTGTTGATTCTGCAATTGTCAGGGCTGACAATGGTGCTTTATTTACTCCACAGTACAGACAGCAGAAATGTGGGCATAAATACAGCTGAGGAGTTGAGGGACCCTTTCTTCATCCTAAACCAAAATTCTTTGAATGTTTCTGTTTGTCTGTTGTTTGTTTCTTAGTTTTTATGAAATCGAAGTCAGGAACTCAAGTGACCTTTCCTTTAAGTCAAAGATTGCCACATAGTGTATTCCAGAGATAAACTCTTTTGGACTTGTGTGCTGCGAAATGGTGCTAGAAGGATAACAAAGTTCTTGGTTCTCTGAAACTACAACACTATGTTGAGATGTAAGAACAGAAAGCGTAATGTGTACGGTAAAAGTACTCTAGGGTTGTCACTTAAAATAGCCAGATGTCTGAGGAGAATATTCCAGGGATCACTTCCTGCCTTTGCCCACTGTGGCATCAGAGTGGGGGGGGGGGCGTAAAGAGATGGCTGTCAGGGAATCATATGATGCAGCTTGCCCCAACATCCTCAAAAACACCTCAATCCATTAGATATTTGAGTTTAATTTCATTTTTAGTTACACTGTACATCCAGAAATGTCTACTGTTGACATTTTCCCCCACAAACCTTTCATTCATTTACAATATCCTATAAGGTGTTATAATACACTTTGGCGAGCTAGTTATTAAGTACTGTGAAAATAAGGGCTGACAAAATAGTTCAGCCAATGAAGATGATTGCTACCAAAAGACGTAAGACTGAAGATCTGAGTCCAATTTCATTCAAATGTGGAAAGAGAGCACTAACTCCACCAAATTGTCTGTGTGTTCTACACAGATGAAACATGGCACATGTGTTGCTGCCTCCATTACACATATATGCCTATCACACACAAATGAATAATAATAATAAATGTTTAAAGAAATATGTGCAAAAGCAAATTCCTGTGTGTGTGTGTGTGTGTACTCAAATGCACATGTGTGCACACACATGCTAATATTCACACATGACTGCTTGCGCAAGAGCTACTTCTCTGATTTTGTCTTAAAAGGAACAAAAACAGTTTATATGAAACTGATCAATATGAAAAAACACATGCGGAGAATCAGAGCATAATGTGTCAGAGAGAATTAGTATGCCAGGAACTCAAATGCCATAAAGACAGAAGATGCGACTTCATGACGGACTCATTAGCAGTCAGACATAGCACAGTGTCCAGTCAGACATACGCTGTCTATGCCAAGCATTCTTGATGTTATCTTAATGAATAGAGGAAGAACTCATTTTGAATCTATAAAGTTTAGCACCAAGTTGAATAATTACACTGACAGTTGGAAAAAAGGCTCTTGAATTTTCCATGTTCCTTTCTCATATAAAAGCATTATTTCTCTCCCAAATCTTCCTGCTGACACCCAACCATTGTCCTCTATATCAAATACATAGATAAAAATATTAATTTCCCCCATGTCTGTGCTAGTCTATGAATGCTCATGTTTATTTATAGTTGCGCTTGTTCTCTTGGGCTGATATCTGCCTTAGGAGGGAGGTTCCCGTGTCTTCTGTCTGTGTATTGAGTCTTCGCCACACATAACATGGTGTCACATGAAGAAAGGTGCTCTGTGAGCAAGATCAGAAATTTAATTGTGAAATGTAAATTCAGAATGAATTTCATGCTTTTCTGGGTTAACTAAGAAGTGATAGATCAGTCAGAGAGGGATATTGTCACAGAAAGAACATGGCATCTCATGATTGCCTTCTCATAGATACCAAGAGTAGATTTTCATTTATAGACAAGAAACAAAAGGAAACAGTATGAGAAACATTGAATTATCTTGCCTAGGGGTAACTTAATATTTCATTGCATACATGTATCGTGTTTTTCAGAAGTAATATGCATTGTATATTAGAGTTCTTTTTTATCCAATTGTTTAATTTAATTATGGCCAAAGTAAGTGATACAGAATTGGCAAGCAGTATTTTTATACTTTTATTTTTTGCAAGTTTGAGGATCTGAGCTCAGAACTACAGAATCCATGGAAATGCCAGACATCAAAGTCAATGTGCCTGTGACTCCATCACTAGGAACAAGGAGAATCCCAGGAGCTTACTGGTGACCCAAGCTAGCTGAAACTGACAATAGCAAGATCTTTCAAAGATCCTGTCTGAAAAACTAAGGTGGAATGTGATAGGAAAAGATATGCAAAATCAACTCTGACCTTCACATCATACACACACACACAGAGAGAGAGAGAGAGAGAGAGAGAGAGAGAGAGAGAGAGGGAGAGGGAGAGGGAGAGGGAG
>NW_021604712.1:5658026-5692302 GCF_004785775.1 Grammomys surdaster | reverse complement strand
AGAGTGTCAGTCACACACATACCGGAGACTTCCATAGGTCATTCCTAACATTTTGCAATGACAGATACTATTTGGATATTGAAAATATGTTGATACTAATTAAGGAAAGTTCAGCAATCTTTGGTTGCTTGTGTTTTACCTTGCATGGTATCATAGGGGCAGTTTTATGTAGAAATCTATGCTAACACTCAACAGCACATTCTCTTTAATTTTCTTCAAGAGCTCAAAAGACACAGACTCCAAATTCAAATCCATAATAAGTACATAAACTAATTGGGAAGAAGTTGTAGCCTCCATCTTTGAAGATTTATCATTATTATTATTATCTGCTTGTAAATGCCTTGCTGATGATCCCCAATGCAAAGTATATCTTAATTTTAGTTTTACTTATAGATGACAAGCTGAATATAAATTAGTGTGAGTGGCCTAATTCGGAAGTGAAAGTCCACATTGTCAAGCTGATCCTGAATATCTTAGCATAAAGTTAAGAGACTTCTAGAAATCCACTACCAACTGGAAAGAGCCTGCTCTGATATGGGATGGGACGATCTCACCTAAGCATGCCAAGCTGTCTTTGAGAGAGTGACATGGTTCTCATCTAATAACTCCTTGTTTCAATCTTCCATCTTGTCCCTCCAGTCTCATGACCACATGCATAAGCCACTACTCATTCCAAACTAATATGGAGAGAAATCAAGTTGACTTATTGTTTGTCACCATTTTATCTAGTTTCACTCATCCAGAAAAGAACAAGATTCAGATCATAGTTTCTCCTCCATCCTCTTTGAAGACCTGTTTGACTGGGTCCAAGGTTTCATGCAGACTCACAGAGAACTTTCTCAGAGAGAGCTTACAGAATATTTTTTCCTGGAGGAAAGCCACCTAAAAGTGCCAAGTTCTATTTGTGCATGGCATGCCCTTAGGTCTTTTTAGATTCCAGTTGTGCTTGTATCATTTCTACTTTGTGATAGAAAACTGGCATACTGGCCCCAGTTTGTGGGGAAAGTTATATAGACCACTTGCATTCCTGGAAGCCTTACTCAAGTGACATAGGCACATGATCAGAAAACCAATCACCAAGGGAAAATGTAGCAAACCATGAAGCATTTCTTAGAAGTAGGAAATTATTGGTTTAATAGACATGACATTGCTCCATGATCAATGGACTCCATCCTCAGTAGACACAAACATATCCAGCGTCCATAGGGTAAGGCAGTTGAATATATGTCGTAAAATCTAGATCATCAGGAAATATTTGCTCATTGTGGAATCCACTCTTATCTGAAACTGCATATATAAGGAAGAGTAGAATAGTCACTTATACTACATTTTGCCTCAACTTTTAGAAAATTTGCACTTTTGTGTTTATAAGTAAAAAGTCATTTTTTAAGATTGTCTTTTTAAAACGATACCTTTTTTTTATTTTTTTTTATTGGATGATTTATTTACATTTCCTATGTTGTCCCCTTACCCCATCACCCACCACCCCCTCGGAACCCCCAATCCCCTCGCCCCTCCTCCTTCTTCTCTGTGGATGTAACCTCTATCTACACCCCCCACTCCCACCTCCCCACCCTCAAAATTCCCACCCCCTGGGGCATCCAGCCTTCATGAGGTCAAGGTTCTCTTCTTCCACCTATGCCCAGCAGGGCCCTCCACTTTTACATATTCAGCTGAAGCCCTGGATCCCCCCCTAAGTGCTCCCAGGCTGGTGGTTTAGACCCTGGGAGCTGTGGTTGGTTGGTATTGTTGCTCTCCTCATGGTGCCACAAACCCTTTCAGCTCCTTCAGTCTTCACTCTAACTCCTCTATTGAGAACCCCATGATCAGTTCAATGGCTAGTTGTGAGCATCTGCCTCTGAATATGTCTGACTCTTGAAGGCCTCTGAGGAGATATCCATATCAGGCTCTTATCAGCATGCACTTCCTGTCTTCCACATCAGCATCTACCTTTGGTGATGGCACATGGGATAGATACTCAGGTGGGGTGGTCTTGAGACGGCCCCTCCTTCAGTTTCTGTCCCTCACTTTGTCTCCATATTTACTCCCTTGAGTATTTTGTTGCTCCTTCTAAGAAGGACCGAATCACCCTCACTTGGTCTTCCTTCTTTATGGGCTTCATGTGGCCTGTGAGTTGCATCTTGGGCATTTCAAGGTTCTAGGCTAATATCCAATAATCAGTGAGTGAATACCTTGTGTCTTCTTTTGTGATTGGCTTACCTCACTCAGGATGATAATTTCTAGTTCCATCCATTTACCTAGGAACCTCTCAAATTCATTGTTTTTAATAGCTGAGTAATACTCCATTGTGTAAATATACCACATTTTTTGAATCCATTCCTCAGTTGAAGGACATCTGGGTTCTTTCCAGCTCCTGGCTATTATAAATAAGGCTGCTATGAACATAGTTGAGCATATGTCCTTGTTATATGTTCGAGCATCTTCTGGGTATATGCCTAGGAGTGGTATAGCTGGATCCTCGGGTAATGCTATGTCCAATTTTCTGAGGAACCGCCAGACTGATTTTCAAAGTGGTTGCACCATCTTGCAGTCCCACCAACAATGGAGGAGTGTTCCTCTTTTTCCACACCCTCGCCAGCATCTACTATCACCTGAGTTTTTAATCTTAGCCATTCTGACTGGTGTGAGATGGAATCTCAGGGTTGTTTTGATTTGCATTTCCCTGACGACTAAGGATGCTGAACATTTCTTTAGATGCTTCTCGGCCATTCGAGTTTCTTTCTTTGAAAATTCTTTGTTAAGCTCTATACCCCATTTTTAATAGGGTAATTTGGTTGTCTGGAGTCTAATTTCTTGAGTTCTTTGTATATATTGGATATTAGCCCTCTATCAGATGAAGGATTGGTAAAGATCTTTTCCCAATTTGTTGGTTGTCGTTTTGTCCTATTGACAGTGTCCTTTGCCTTACAGAAACTTTGCAATTTTATGAAGTCCCATTTGTCAATTCTCGATCTTAGAGCATATGCCATTGGAGTTCTGTTCAGGAACTTTTCCCCTGTGCCCAAGTATTAGAAAACATGCTAAGGTTGTAAGTCTTTATATTTTGATGAAATGTATCTACAAATCTGTGGTCTGCATGTTTCTCACAGGAATATTTAAGATGACTCCTATTTTCCTCCAGGAGCCATCTATGTGATTTTGTTTATATAGCAGACTAGTAAAATATCATTTGGTATTATTAGAAACTCAAGGACCCGAGAAACTAATTAGTCACAGTTGAAATCATGAGATGAGCTGAAGCAGGATATTCTATATCTATTTTCTGTTTTTAAAAGCTTTTTGTTAATACTTTTATTTATTAAAAGGGAAGAAGAAGGGAAGAATTCAAGTCCATAGATGCCTCTCAGGTGCCCCTAGGAATGCTGAATTCCTTCAGCAGGGAAACCACATCGCAAGCAGTTGTTACAATTGGAATTAAATCTAGCTATTTCTAAGGCAATTCACTGTCATTCCTTGGGACCCTAATTCTGCATTTGCTCAGGCATGGAATAGGTGTAATTGCATAAGGAATAGTGACTCGGCATGTCTTTGAAAAAGGCACTAACATCTCCCCTGAAAAAAATTCTTTTATTTTAAATATAGTTAACATTTAATATACTTGACAAACAATGTTTTTTTCAGGTAATATTATAGGCTATAAAGATTATTACATGATATATAAATCATTTAATTCTAAATACCAGTACTCTCATAGTTTGAAAAAAATCAAATACAAAAATAACCGTGTCTGCAAAATTAGTTCTGCAAGAAATTCTAAGCCGTGTCCTTGTCTTGGCACCTATTCACAGATGCTGAGTTCATTGGCTTCAGTTCTGTTTCAAGGATTCGGAAGTTACCTGGATCTGGAATGATGGCTCATTCTTCTTTGCTTTATTCTGATCTTTAGTTGTGAGCATGGCTTCTTATAAACCTTCGACACCAAGTTTAGTCTGGCTGAATTTAATACCTGTTGTTCTCTGATTATTCATATTCAACCATTTTTTTTTATGTGAGTTCAACAATAAAATAATGTTGCGAGGTTTTTCTACAAATGAATAGACTCCCAAGATTTCCACATCTTCCTTAAGTAATTTTTGTTGATTAATGTTGAAAGGATTGTCATTGCATCCATAAACATTTTTATTTAATTATAACTCATACTTTTATTGGTGAAATGACAGGACAATTAAGGTTATTTTATATAAAATGTAGGAAATAGAAGGTATAACAGGTCATTAGTTGATCAATATTAAGCTAGGTGATTTCTGTTATGGATAAATTTGAATATGTTTAGAATGTTTAAGACTATGAAATAATAATGGAGAATAATTTTCCTCCTTACCCTAAATAGTTATAAGTAGTTCACCATGTATGGGCACAAACTTTCTCTCCAAAGATATGCCAAATGTAGTTTTCAGTATGTCTTCTATTTCTTCCTCATTTACATTCTTAAACTCAACCAGATCTACATTGTCCTTATAACGGAATCTCCTACTTGTAAACGTGGAGCCCACTAAACAGTGAACCCCTTCTGAGGTCTGCAAGGAACAGATCGATGTGCCTACAAATACAGACGATGGCGATGTCTGAAGGTAGGTATTCACATATTCGAAATCTTCGATAATGTGGGGCTCAAGAGTAAAGGAATAGATTTTTCGATATTTGTTCTTCTCAAGGAGGTCTGAGTTAACAAATTCTTCGTTCGGAACATACTGTTCTCTTCTGATCTGGTCAAAGTACCAGGTTCCATTCTCCTCTGTCAAACGGAAGATGGCAGGCACCTGAGGCTGATCTTTCCCAGATATCAATTCCACAGGCTTCCACATCTGGTAGGAGCTTCCATAAGCAGAATGTACAATGTAGTTCCTGTCACAGATGGTCACCTGTACTAGAAAGTGGACCATTTCACTGCTGTACTTATTGGCTGGAGTTATGTAAACATAATCTCTTAACATTGTGGTTTTAAAGCCCATTTTGGTCAGAGCCCAGTACAGCAGATGATTAACCTGGAGACACCATCCACCCCTCTTCTTCCTTATTATGTGGTCAAAAGTGGCCTCTAAGTCCAGATGCATGGTTTCTCCACAATGCATGTTAAGATTCTAAAAGGAACTGCTCGCATATAGTGCTGAAGAACTCCAGTTAATGTGGCCAAGTCGATTTTATTCACCGAGTTCTTGTAGCCAATTCTTTCAAAGTATGCTTCGATGTCCACGGTCCCCTGTCGTGGGATGTTTAGCGTAGGCTGATTGTCAGGTTTAATGCCATAGAGTCTTTCTTCTTCTTGGTGAAAACTTTCAGGCCTGGGTAGAATTCTGCTTCCTGGTCTTCCCGTGAAACAAGGTGAAATCCCGGTTTTGAAGAACACTGCAAGTCAGTCCAGCAGCCGGGGAGCTCTTCTTACCCGGTATAGCAGGGCCTGAAAAAAAATTCTTATATAAGAAGTATTGCTTTTAATTTACTATTTCATTCATGATGAGAAGCTTCACAGAAAATACTGTTTGACCATGATAAACTTTAGATGGTTAATAAAAACTGGTAGGAATTTTGTGTCTATAGTGTGTTCATTTCAGATATAGAATTTTGAATATTAGATTTATTTATTTTTATTTTATGTATATGAATGTTTTTATTGTTGTATGTGCACTTCATGTATTCCTGGTGCCCAAGGAAGTCAGAAGAGAATTTCAGAGCCCTTGGAAGTGGATTTATGAATGATTATAAGCAGCCATGTGACTCCTGGGATCTGAACCCAGGTTCCCTGTAAGAGCAACAAGTGGTTTTGACCACTGTACAACCTCTATAGGCCCATTTAATATACAGTTGTAAAATCCAAATAAACATTAAATAATTAGGAAAATAAATAGAATGTTTGATCTGTTGAGAAAAATATTTGTTATATGACATGCACAGCCTCCATCATAACCAATGGTGATACAGTAATGTTCTGGATTTTGTGACAATAGGCAACATTGAGTTTAAATTCTTTGATCCATAAACAATATGAACATTCCCTCTTTATCTGTGCCATACTATCTTATATAGCTTTTTAAAATAGACTTGAATGACATCCTAACCCATGCTTTGCTATTGCCACATGGTTCATTCCCAGTATCATTTCCTACATTTTTCTCTGTGAGGTATTTAATCTAAGAACTAAGTCATTGGAATTAAGTTGGCACAATAATAATATATCATGTTTTGATATATTGTGTCTTGTTGAAGTTCATGAAAGGCAATGCTGCTCTTCCTGTAGCATACCTAACACGGACAAGCAACCATACGCACACACTCTAGAAAACCACACTCAATTCAGAAAGTGTCTTGAGATCATAAACCAGACAGAATCAAAGACATGGAGATCTGAATATAATGTTCAGCTTCTGCTTCTGTGGATGAAATGGACCTGTTTTGCTTTGTTTCCCTTAAGGAACTTGCCAAGCATCTCATGAGCATCTTGAAAGCTAAGCAAATTCGTTACAGGTGCGATTCAGAGACTCTGGTACTCACATTGACCATGTTCTTCTGAATCTTGGTAATGTGTGTTCTGAGGTTTGTCAGGTGGCAGAGAAAAGTTGGGAAGTGATCTGAAGGACCTTATGGTAAAAGCACCTAGCCTCCTCAGCCCAAAGTCTTTGTGGCTTCCTCTATTATGCTGAGAATTTTCTGGTGATTCTCAAATTTTCTTTCTTGTAAGTGCAGGCCACCTTTGAATTCCAGGTTTCAAACTTTAGGCATCTATCCAAACAAACAATTATAAGCACTTCCAGGGAATCTTGCCAGCATGCAGAAACCATATTAATTAAATCCAAATGAGAAGTGATGATCATACCCCATTTTACAAATACATTCAAATATTTTCAGATACATATATCTCAGACTTTGGTCAGTGAAAATTAGTAACACATACACACATTAATGTTTTAATCATACATAAGTTTTCATTGTAAAATCATCCCCACAATTGTACCAGGTGTGTTCTGCAATATACTGTTATTTAGGTTCTTTGGGGGAGACAGTAAGTTTTTAGGAAAACTCACAGTATATCAAAAGACTGAAGATCATCTTCTAAGGCAAGTTCTTTTGAGACATGCCAAATGAGCTTTCACACAGGTGCAAAGGAATCTGTCCTACAAGAGAGACAGGTACTCCAACTTGCAAGGGTATCACAAGACCTGCAGATCTCTCTCACACAGCATCATTTAATTAGGTTCTTTCTTCATCTTTGTACTATTGGTCTAAAATATGGCAAAGCTTTGACATAATTAGTTTTATTATTAATTGTCCCGAAATTCACATACCAAGTGTAGACTACAAAAAAACTACTACCACCATAGATATCACAATATTAAATGAAAGAGTAAAGCTGCTTCATTCATCCAAAAGTTCTGAAACTCTACAAAGATTTCATTCTGGAAACTTTATATTTTGCTTTGGTTTTTTTTGGAGATTACACAAAAATAATGTTCAGAGTATTCAGTAGATATCGTGTATTTATTCTGACGTTCATCTGGACTTTGTTTCCATGCTGTGAAAGAGAGTGATGATGGCAAAGAAAGTATCTGAATTTCTCTCGACATCTTGAATGACATTTTCAAGATGTTACTTTCTCATTCTCTTCCAGTATAACAACCTCAACTCTGCCTTCTTCTACTCATGCCAAGACACCATCCAAAACTGCCTTCAGAATTTCACTCAAGGCAACCATATGCAATCACTGGTGTTTTCTGTTATACCTCACGGGTGACTAGACTCCAAATATGAAGACTGTTTTTATCCCTAAGCTGTTAGGACAACCTATTCTAATCAGCAGCAATTGCCATTTTATAGTTGCATTGCTTATATCCCTTTCCTACTTGTCTCCCTGCCCTTGCTTTCCACCTCATGTATTTGAGTGGCTCTTCTGCTGTGCTCTTCTGATTTTAAGGATGTGGTTGATTACAAAGAACCTGTTCAGATAACACTAAATGATTTCCATCCTTTAGGGTCAGGTGATTAAGAACCTTAATGCTTTCTGTAAAATCCTTCACTGTAGTAAAGAGAAAGCATGTGTTTGATTGAAGAATCAATGAATACAAATCTTAGAGGACACTTAAAATTCTGCTATTCACACCTCCATATAATGTAAACATCATACCAAATGTACAAGCAAAACAAAATGGTACAGGTTTTACCTCAGTTCCAGCAAAGACACAGAAAGTGAATCTAGAAGTTGATTTTCTAGAGTGTAAGAGAAGGGTTCTTTTAAAATTATATATTGTATCATAATTATAATGCTATTGTCAATCAAAGGAGAAAACAGATTCTGATACTAAAGGACCCTCTTTCTATTCAGTTAAAAGCAAAACTCTGTGATTGTGTTCATGTCCATGAGTACATGTATGTTCCTGTTCATGTATATGTTTGAGATCATGGGCATACAGAGATCTGAGCAGGACATCTTGTATTACTTCTTGTATTATTTGTATATATTCTTATATTACTCTCTGTTTATTGCTTTAAGACAAAGTCTCTTGATATGAAAACTCATTGTTTAATATAGGATTATTGGCCAGTGAGCTTTTGAGAACTCCTTTCTCCGTCTTCCAGTGCTGAGGTTACAGTCATAGGAGACTACACCTGGCTTCCTTCATGGGTGCTGAAGACTCACACTCAGGGCTTTGTGACTGCAATAGCACTCTTGTCAATTGAACTATCTCTTAGCCTTCCTCTTTTTGTTTTTGCAACTTAACACATGTATTACTTTATGAACTCTCTTTGCGAAATTAAATTGTTAAATTTACATCATTCAATTCTATTTTTATAAATGACAATCAACTAATCTAGGTATCATTAACAAAGTTTTCCTGATTTGTGTTTAGCTCCCCCAAACACATCTTAAGCTTAATCTAGTGAAAAATACACCTGTGAGTCTAAAGATTTGGTAGATTTTCAATACTAAATTTGACTACATGACCATATGCATACAATACAGTTGTATGGATTTCTGGGAAAAACAATTACTAGGATATATTCTACAAATTAATTGCTAGAAATTCATTCACTTAAACAGGTAGATTCATGACATTAAAACAATGTGGAACAAAATGCAATGTTTTATTTAGTATATTTGTGTGGAGTACTTGATGTCAACTCAAAATTCTGTAGTTAGTTTATGCTTACTTCTAAAGTCTCAGTGGGAGGTTGTTTGAATTCTTCATATAAGTTTCTTATAAGAAGCTTAGCAATGTCTGCTGCTGTCAAGTTCTGCCTTCAAACCACTTCAAAAACTAGACAAGATCAGAGTCATTTATAACTTATTCAATGTAGGTATTATAATAACATACAATATGTAATACATAAGAATAAAATAAGAAAAAAGCTACTTTCCAGTACCTATTATAACTATACATACAAATAGCCTCAGAAAATACCAACAAAGCAGATGTGACATTCTGTTAAAATGATCTCCACCATGACTACAGACTATTTAAACCAAAGTGGCCATGTTCAAAAGGAATGTAGCAGACAATATCAATCAAACACAGGAAATAGACCATATGATCATTTTACCTGATATAGAAAAAAAATTTGTCTGAAGCAATAAAAGTAGAAAATGGGATAGAACTTCTTCAGCCTGATGATGAGCATCTGAAAATAATATTGTAGTTAAGAGTGTACTTATTGCTGAAGTAACTAAATTCTCCCACACAAGAACAGGAATTGAGAATAACTTGCAATCGTTTCTATCCTATATGTTGCTACACGGACTTGCCTAGAAGTTAGACTAGGAAAAGAAAAGGCATTCAATATTTTAAAAACATAGGAACTGTATATTCACATGACATCATCTTATATAGATAAAATAGGCAACTGAAATGGGCAAATACATTCAGCCATTTAAGGCTCCAAGATCAACACACACAAAAAAAAATCAGTTGTTATGTTTTGAACCATGACTGAAAGTCTGAAACAGAAATTAAGAAAGCAGTATCATTCATAAATGCATTCAAGAAAATAAAATATCTACAATATTTAGTGAAAGGAAGAAAAAGACTTTGAAATTATAACTACATATATTTCTAAAAGAAATTATGACATAAATAAAAGATATGACACTTCTCATATACTGAGAGATATAATATTAACAGGAAGACAACACCCCCTACAATGTGATACCTAGATTCAGTGAAATATCTATCAAGTTTCATACTTTCTTTCAAGAATAGACACAATGAACATAAATTATATGTTGCATTTCAAGAGACCCCAAGTTAGTTTTTAATAAATCTTGGGGCTGGGTTGTTTAGCTCAGCGACTTTGTTTGTTTAATCTATGTGATGCCCTGGGTTCAATTTCCATCACTGAGAAATAGTCTTGAACAAGAGAACACACTGGGAGGAACCACATGTGTTATTTTAAGACAATACAAGGTCATGGTGATTAGAGCAATATGACATTGTCTTAAGTATGGACACAGTGATTGGTGGAATAGGATGAATGAAAACATGAATTTGTGATTCCATGCTCAATTAATCTCCACCAAAACATCCAAGTCTGTTCAGTTAAAAATAATGTACATTTTCAACAAAATATTTTTAAAACTAGAAATACACACATTGGTTCCTTAACTTACACTGCATATAAACATTAATTCAAAATGGTTTACAGATCTCATTAACAGTTCTGTCTTTAAAGTGACATTGTGTTGCATCTATTAGAATAAACCGTGACGTATTTGATAAGCAAATATTTTAATCATTTTATTAGTTTATTGGCTATCTTTAATTTTGCTATTTTAAATTTTGGCAGTGTTTTTGACATGAAAATGTTAAAATTTTAAAGCATAATGTTTAAAGTATAAAGTAAAGGTGTAAAGTATAAAGTAAAGTCTTTGGTTACTTGTTCTTTAGAGGTCATAGAGAACACATAACAAGTGTTAACTAAATCTGTAGTTCTTGATTTTCCTATTGCTGAGACCCTTCTTCATGTTGTGGTAAATCCTCCGACCAGAAATTATTTCATTTCTTCTTAATAACTGTAATCTTGCTATTGCTATGAATTGTAATATAAATATCTGACATACAGGATATCTGACAAGTGATCCCAAAGCAGTCACAACATACAGGTTGAGAAATTTTGCCCTGAGAACCTCTGCCCTATGCTGCTAATCGACTATCATGGATTTCATGATCGAATTTTCTCCAACATTCCAATCTCTATAATGGACTCAGTTTTCAAGCACCAAATTGCTTTACTCATGTCCTTCAGTGATATAGCTGTGTTTTCTTGAATATCATTTCAGGATTTATTGCCATCCTCTTTAGGCTGTCTGAGCCTTTACTTGTGTCTTTTTAATGACACAAAAAGCATGGTTGAGGACTTGTTCTCTGAAAATCATTGTCCCAGGCATGGCACAGAAAACAAAGTTGCTATTGAAATGAATTTTCCTCAGGACATTCATTTTGCAATGAGAAAATCAAAAATCAGTAACTAGTAAAATAAAAGTTTTTAAAAGTTTATGTCAAAAAGGCCAAGCATCCTGTAGTAGAAGTGGAGCTAGAAGTTTTATTCGGCCCACAGCATCTAGAAGGTTCCGTGCTCAGCAACATATGCATGTGACAGTCTAGACCTGTCCTAGAGAAAAGCTCACAGATATGAATGTGTGTATCATTCAGACAATGCAAAGGATAGGTACAAAATGGAGGCTCCCAAAACTGTGTAGCCAGCTCACAGAAGTCTTGAATGTTACCTTTTCTGCCTTTCAATGTAATTTTACAGGATGAAGTGAAGGAAGCAAGAAATGTCTCCTGCTGTAAGTTTCAGATGGCTAGCTAGGAGAGTCACATGAATGGCAGTTGCAAAGGTCTGCTTGGTGAAACAATAGTGAGATACTAACAGAACCCATTTTTATTCATGTGTTTGACTAGATAAGAAGTCATCACTAGAAGCCTCTAAAATACCTTTGTCATTTCTTTTTCCCAGGTTTTACTTTTGCTCAGATGCTTATTTCTACTATTCTACCACTCAGGGTTTGTCAAAAACCGTGATGGTATCTTTAGATTCAGAAATACATTTATACAGGAACTCTGAGGAAAGATATTAAATGAACGATAGAATCTGGTCCCTGAAAATTGGATATTAATAGTCTTAAAATATGCTTCCCTGTGATGAAAATTCACAATGTAAAAATATTTGATTTTTGAACAGGGGAAGCTGGATTCAGAGAGCATGAACTACAAGGCTGTGGTGAAAAATATCGAAAGAAACAAGGTGAAGGGGGCTCTTTGGGGGTAGAGGGAATATGCATATTTTAGATATTACGCTTTGTTGTTTCTACAATGAGTTTAGTAGATTTAAAAGATCTTCTTTAAAAATTACCTGCATGGAACATAAGCAGTCATAACAAAGCCTTTTGATATCCAAAGGCAGAGTTAATTAAATGTGACTTTGAGAAGTCTTTTAAAGCACAGGTGAGATGAAGAGCATTGCTGGCACAGAGCAGGTGAAGAGCAACCTTCAGCACACCTCAGCAGGGCAAGCCTTCCCCCCTAGAGACTCGTTACTTGATGATTGAAGAAGAGTGTCTAGACATCAAATAGATTTGGGGCAGTTTAAGGTACTAAAGTATTTTCCTGGGGAAAAATTTATATTAGAGGTAGATCATAAAGCTATGCAGTACTGGAGCAGAATGAAAGTACGGTATCCTCAGCTCATAAGATTATATGTCACCGGGCGGTGGTGGGGCAAGCCTTTAATCCCAGCACTTGGGAGGCAGAGGCAGGCGGATTTCTGAGTTCGAGGCCAGCCTGGTCTACAGAGTGAGTTCCAGGACAGCCAGGGCTACACAGAGAAACCCTGTCTCAAAAAAAAGATATTATATGTCCCTGTAGCGATGTATATTTGCGTTTCCACCCAGTTTCCACCCATAGACTCATGAATGAAGTACAGCAGTATGCTTATTGAAGATGTTCTCCCCACCCCCTGAGGAATGCAACTGTGTCACTGAGCTATCTTTATTACTTATCCAAGGTGCAATTCTCTGCAGTCAAAACTCAATGAGAGGGTAAGAAAAATGACTCCATGATCCCACTCTGTCACACTACTCTGCAGTTTTTGTTATCTTTCATCAAATTTTTTAAGAGACGGGACCATTTCCAACTCCATGAATTGAAGAATGGAGTCGTCAGTAGATAACTGAGTGACGGTTACTGGGATAACTAGAAAAGAAATATGTTGAGAAATTGGGTCTGATGGGGTGTCAGATTGTGGTATGATATAATATGATGTTGGGTCATCACCTATCTTGACCAAGCTTCTTCCTTTGAAAAAATTATATTTTTTCCTCTGATTTTTAGGAGGAAATATTCTCCATTCATAAACCTACAGAGCTAAATAGTTGGAGACTTGGGTGTGATTTAAGATATTCCGCCACATTTCTGAGTTCACTAGTAATAGTCTTATTTTGGGAAAAATAAGTAACATGTTTGGTTCATACTATGAGCTGAAACTGAAACTTGACACCCTTAAGAATGCCTAGGGAAGGTTAGTATTTGTTAAAAGAGAATGAAGAACTCTTGTGTTACATGTATTTACAGGGCCAAGCAGAGGGATGAGGAAAGAGTTAATTATAGAGGTTGACATGGAGGTTTGCTTGTTGACCTATCCTCAAGTCAGCCTCTAAGTAGACCATATAGGAGAATCTGGATTTATGTAAGGAGGTCAGTTTTAACTCCTCAGAGATAGCTGTCTAAAGCCTTCAGTCTAGACCACCAAGCTAGTCTATGAACATGGATAAAGTCTCTGATGCAGGCAAAAATCTCGAGGTCATATAACATTGTTTTAGATTTGAGGAAGGCTGACAAACTATATAATGTCTACTGAGGTCTAAATTGTGAGTTTTCACCACATCATTGTTAGTAGAAGCAGGCTGCAGATACTTCTATCACATACTTAACTTTTTTGTGTGCATATGTATGTATATATGTAGGTGACTGCATATGTGTGTGTAGGCATGTGCAAGCCATAGTTGATGCTGAGTGTCTTTCTCCATCATTTGCCAACTTATCCATGTGGTTTTGAAGACAGAGTTTCTAACTGAACCTGGATTGTACTGATTTGGATAGTTGGCATCTCTGTTTCTCCAGAGCTATGGCTGTAGGTACATGTCATTGTGCTTAGCTGTTGTTTGCTGGTTGGTTGGTTGGTTGGTTGGTTGGTTGGTGGGTTGGTTGGTTACTTGGTTGGTTGGTTGGTTGGTGGGTTTGTTGAGTGGCTTGTTGGTTTGTTTAAAATTGGTCCTGGGGATCCAACTCCAATCTTCATGCCTGGCCTGGGAGAGCAGAACTTTGTTGATTGGACCGTTACCTCAAGTCTCACATTTAAATTTTTACAGATTTAATTAAGCATCTCTAATTCAAATTTAATTGCACTCATCTTTTTAAAAAATGTGTGTGTGCGTGTGTGTGTGTGTGTGTTCAGTTTTCCTCCTTATCTCCATGAGATAGGTCCCAAGATTCCTACTAGGATGTGCTGAATTCTACATTGACTGTGCTACTATTTATTCTCATTGATGAATTTAGTTATTTCAACATGTATACTTCTTTATTTATTTAAATAAGGAATGTTCACTTTTCACTAGAAAGAAGCATTTGGGGCTGGAGAGATGGTTCAGTGGTTAAGAGCACTGATTGCTCTTCTAGAGATCCTGAGTTCAATTCCTAGCAAACACATGGTGGCTCACAACCTTCTGCAATGAGATCTGATGCCCTCTTCTGATGTGTCAGAAGAAAGCTACAGTGTACTCATACATATTAAATAAATAATATTTAAAAAAAACAAGAAGCACTTATAAACCATCTGTTTCATATCTGAAATAGCAGTGTTATTACTCTTGTTCTATGAAGGACACATTAAGAAAATCAAAGGTTATTAAAACATACACACACATACATACATATACACATACAAACACACACCAAGCTGACACCTGAGACAACCCGACTGATGGGAAAGTAGTAGTAGTGTATACAATGTAGATACTCTGATCTCTTAGGTGGAGACTGAGTGTGAAAGAACAAAATTTTACCCTGATAAGGAAAGAATGAAATTTAAAACATGAATTTTATTATTTAGAATTTACAAAATATCTTCAGGTTATAACTTATTAAAGGATTACTGGAACTATAGAATGCAAATCTAGGAACCACTCTATATAAATAAGCTTAAAATAAATAAATTATACAAAGTATAAATTGATGTAGATGAAGAGCAATTGCTGCTGGATTATTAAATTAGGATTCACTTATTCATAATTCCATAGACTGTTAAATATTTTACAGGGAATATTCATGATACTTCTATAACTGCCATGGGTTTAAGAGGCTCAACAAATGAGATATTCAGCAAATATTTCTTTGAGTTGGTTTACTGGTGCAAGGTTGAGTGGATTCCTGGATCATAAGGCATCTCTATTAAATTATATAGCAGTATAATTAAAGCTGAAATGTTTTCTATTATGCTTGCAATCACTTGAGCTTTTTCTCTCCTACTTAAGATGGTATCTGTTATACTGTACTTTGTTTTTATAGTTCCCAGGTAGGTCACTGTTCCATACACATATATGTCCATAAAGTATATTTGCTGCTTGAGTACATGTTCATTTTTGTGTGGTAGAAGTCCTAATCATATGTACATAATTGTTTATTTTAAATGTCATAGTTGATTTTTAATGCATATTCAAAGGGTTTCTTGTGGCTACTGTGTATTATCCCTTCTTATTGCCGGAGTACATTTAATCTGCTAGACATAGATTTTATTTACTTTCCAGAGTTTCTTTGCAAAATTCTTTGGGCAAAGATGCAAGTGTTTCAGTATAATTGAAGCACTGAATTGAGGTTTATGGGAATTTCTAATTTCAACAACTATGAGTATATTATTTATAAAAGTGGCAGGGCCAATTTGTAGATCCACCAGAAGCCTTATGAGCTTATTTTTCTACTTCTTTACTTTACCAACTCTAGTTAGGAGGACCGGAGTTTAATGACTTTTTGCGCTATGTTTATGCTTGTTGGTAAGCTCAAACGCATAGAAATCTAATAGCTATTACTGTATCATGTCATGTGAATTATATGCTTAAGTCATCTGTTGCTGTGTTTATTTGGCTGCCTGAGTTATGTGGCTGATGTTTGTTGTATTGTTCATGACGAACTCCTGGTGTTAATGATCATCTATGTTTCCTTGAAACCATAGATTTTGCTTCTCAACTCAGTTCAATAATGTTGTGGAAAAGTCATCGTTTTCATATTTTATTATGTAGAGCTGCTTCTATTGCATCCATTATCTTAAATCATATAAAGTATCATTATAATCTAATATAATGTTTGACTGGTAAAATTAGCAAGATGAAGCAGATGGAAGTTAGTGGACAGACAGATGGATTGGTGACTTTTGGACACATATATTTTCATATGATATAGATGACTTCCTTGTACTAGAATATATTTAAAATAATCACTCATATTCAAGTAGGCAATTACTTATATTTTTATACTCTGCCTAATTTATTTTGTCCTGATCCATAAAGTAATTATTTATCATCTCCACTTTAATCTCCTCAGAAGTTTATGTAGACAAGAAATTCTCCATTGCTTGATCACGTCATAAATGACGTCTATAAAATAGTTCCAAAAAGGAGATTTTTGATTACCAACATGCTTTCTTCAGTGGATAACAGTTTCCTTAAGATTTTATATATTAACACACAACTGAAAATGTGACAAACCAGGGATATAAAGATAAAACACACGATGGAGTGTTCAATCAGACAGGACAGTTGAGAGACATCAAAGTCAACCCTTTTTGCAGAGGTCTCATCCAGTCAGAGGAAACCCCAAAGCTAAGTTCTGAAGGCAAACAGCTGGACTATTGAGACAATTGAGACATCCAATCATCAGCACAAATAAAGAAGCAAGTCTATGCAGGAGAATTTAGAAATGTGATTATCAGAAACGATACTAGAGCGAAACCACAGGCACCGTAGGGGCTTGGCCCTTGTTAAATGCAATGAAAGAAGTGTTCAAAGCCTTTCTGCCTGTGTACACCAAATAGTGTCCCTTCAGCTATGAGGAGAATAATGCTGTAGAAATGCAACTGCAAGAATACAGTCCAGGTGGTAGGTTATTCTGATAGTACAGAGGGATATCACCTATATATAATTCTGGGGAAACAGAATTATAGGGCCATGCTGGTAGAGCAAAGATGCATTATGAAGGAAATCTATGCAGAGCTAATTTGCAAACACATTACGTTAGAATACAACCAAAATAGCATACTTACTGTGCTCAGAGATTCAGCTAAAAGTAGCTTTAGAAGAAGAAAACTCGATTTTGTGTGGATGATCTTACAATTTAATATAGTGTTCTTCAACCTGTGGGTTGTCAAAACCTTTGGGTGTCAAAGGACCCTTTTATGGGGTTCAACTAAGACTATGAGAAAACACAGATATGCATATTAGCATTCACAACAGTAGCAAAATTACAGTTACAAAGTAGTGACAAAAATAATTTTATGGTTCGGGGGGTCACCACAACATTAGCATTGTTGAGGACCACTGATTTAATACAGAGTAGTTGTGTCTTGGTGTTGTGAAACAGGATTTTAGCCTAGGATTTAGGACCTTAGAAGTTTCACAATTTTTCTATCACATGAGGTCTAAAATGTGCTATAGACACCCCAGGCTCCCAACAGTAAGTGAGCTTATAGGAGACTCTAGCTCTTTGCTTTCCAGGATGTGTCTGCTCATCGAACAGGGAACCATCAGAGAAGATGTAGGACAACAACTTGTACCTCATCCAAGATACTCTGGCTTGTACATTTTACTTGATGTCTCTGATAACAAACAAACAAACAAACAAACAAAAAGTATCTCCAGGAAAACAGACACTAATAATGTCAATTTAAAAGTTAGAAATAGCAGCTATCCCTAGGACATGATGGCAAGAGAGACAAATTAGGGAGCACAGAATATTGTAACCACGGCTACCTTTACAAAGAGGTTCATATAGGCACATATGCTATACCAGCTAATGTCTTTCTATAGTCCTGCAAACTCCATGAACTAATATAACTATATCTGATCTCTGATAATTACTCTAAAAGCAAACAACAAAAGAGAGATATGCTTGAGGTCACACATTATGTAATGGCAAGAGGAGATATGCCACACGGTCAATGGTACTGAAGGAGGTATACAGAGTTTCATACCAAACACCATAATCCCTTTAATATGACATCTTTACACTGGCAGCTACAGACTCCTAGATTGTTCTGGGATACAACAATGAGACAGGATTAAATTAGTTACCTATAGCAATAGCCATACTTTTTTAAAAAATAAAAAATAAAAACAGTCTGCAAGTCCACAAAGCACGAGTGCCCTCAAACTTGCCAGAAGTTAGTTCTTATTTTTACTTTTTTTTTTTTTTGATTTAGAAAACTCTTACCTTGCAGTGAAGGTGGATGAAGTTATAATAGGTTCATCAGGCAAACACAGCTTTCCACGAGTCGGGTCAGGATTCTCTTCTGAGATTGGCTGTATTTGCCTGACTCCAATCCCTGCCCGCAAATAATCAGAGATGATTTTCTGCCACAGCAAACAGTTGCTAAACCTCCCCTTGTGCTTCAGCTCAAGAAAAAGCACATGCTACCGTCAGACAGTTGCCCTCCATTCCTTCTCCGCTCATCAATTTTCCCTTGCAATCTCAAATTTGTTGCCCCAGAGCTAGCCCACGTGCAATATTTTCCTGATTCAATATCTCGATTGTGTATGTCTTTCTCTCTCGGACATGTTTTTTCCTGCCCACATGAAACCTGAGAAAATTACAACTAGCTTTGAATAGAACGATCAAAAATGGTCTACCAATTTCTACCTCCCACAGCCATCTCAGGCAGCCAGGGACAGGAGACTGCCTGACACCCACCTTCTACTGCCTGCCGTTATTAAATATCACATTGCAAAGAGAAGAAGTACTGAGAAGGACAATGCCAGAAGTCTTGAACACTCCCAATCATTTTTTTTCCCAAATAGAAGGAGCATAGAACTAAGAATCTTCTGTTCATCAGCCCCATTAAAACATCACATTGATGACTCAGGAAATAACACGTTTAATATGAAAGCCTGTGGACCTGCATTCAATCCCCAGAGGCTAATAAAAAATAATAATAAATGCTTAGTTGTGGAACCATGCACTTTCAGTCCTAGGGCTATTAAGAGGAAGAAAAGCAAATAGACTCATTGGCCAACCAGCCCAGCTTCAGTGACAAGACTCTAGGATCTCAGTGAGAGATCATGTCCCTAAATGCAAGGTGGGTAGTTACTGAAAAAGGACACAGAAGTTTGAGCTCTGGCCTTCACACATATTAGCACACATGAAGACATAACCCCCCCCACACACACACACCATATCTTTTTAATTCACTTGCTTTAAATCTTCATCAAACTACCATCATAAACTAGCATTAATTGAAAGCTCCTAAGCAAGCACTGATGGCACTACTCAAAATCTAGTAGAAGTTTCTGCTTTGGATCGCAGAGATTTTTTTTTAAATCTGTTCTAAAAATGCCAACAAAAATAAACAGTAAAATTTAAGTCTATGAATAAAACCCTCTGCTGTAGACACCCCTATGCCTACACAGACCTTGAAATACAAGATCATTTCTGCATTGCATCTGAGGGAATGTTGTCTGTCTTTACTACTGAATTTTATGCTTTCACTGGGTACTTGTCTAAAGAAAGGAATGCTAAACATCAGGACACTTGGCATTATTTGCTATTTCTCCTTGACAATGCTTCTTAATCTCTCTGACCCTAACCATCCTCCTAAATTAGAAGGTTACAAAAGATCAGGCAGTTTTAAAACTGTTAGCTACAGAACTATACAGCTGCATCCCTATTCCTCTGAGGTTGACAATGGGAAAAAGACAGGCCAACACAGAAGGTGAGCAGGAATGGATTGAGATGCCTCACATCAGTTTATTTTCCTAGAACTGAGAATGTGAGTGAGTGTCAGAGTTTGGCTGAACTTTGGCTTTCAGCCCTACAGGAATATTTGTCACTCTGAATTTAATGACATACAAGGACTGAAACTGTCTCATGCAAGTATTATCAGGATGTACATCCAGTGTTGTGTGCATTCCAGTAGACACATATTCATGGTTCTAGGGAGCAAAACACTAAGCTGTTGTTCAAATTACTGCCTTACTGCCACTTAACTGGAAAGGTCTGTGGACCGTGAGACCATGTGAATGAACACATGGCACCTGGAGCACATGTACATGTTGACCGTGTCTATGCTAAAAGGAAAGGATAGCAAAGAGGAAATGATGTACCATGGGGTGTCCCTTGAAGATCTGTGCTGGAACAAAGTATTAAATGAACTTAGCAGGTTGTACTTATCCCTGTGAAAGACAGCCATTATATCATCCCAAAGTTCTCTTAAAATGTTCTTCATTAGCTCGATATGAATGTTTCCACTTTGTATTTCTTAGCTGTTATTCAAGCAGTCTGAAGGAATACATTCTGCGTCCCAAAAATGTTCTCACCAGTCATCCTATCTTAATTCTGTATTTGACCTAGTTGTCCTATGTGAAATTTCTGTGATGGGACTAAATTCAAGTCAAATTCATCTTCATTTGGCTAGTGTTGAAGTAATCCTTTCAAACTATTATTCCAATATGTAAACTTCCAAATAAGATATGATTAACAAGTAAAAAGACTGAAGAAATTGAACTTGACAGGGTGAGACATAGTGCTGTAAATTTCAGTGGCCTAAGAAATGATTGAAAGGGACCATGGGGTAGGAAGCAACTTCCTAGAAAGAAGAGGAGGAGAATAGGACCAGTGAGTCCTAACTTAGTTAATTGAAAATAAAACAACCCAAAGCTTCTCCCATCCCAGAACTTAAAACTGGATTCCCAATAGGATGGAATAACATTCATGGGATGGAGCCAAGCTAGTGGCACTGTGTAGGGAGATGTCCTGCCGAGACTGAGAAGCGAGGACATTTGGAAATAAGACTTCTGAACTAATGGCAGAGAGCAGAGGAGGGGTCAGAGTCAGAATCCTATTCACCTAAACAAACGGTTTCTCCCCGCTCTAACATTCTTTGTCTTCTCAAGTTCCATGAAATCTGGGTGGGGCTGTGGGGGAGCAAAGCATAGTTCTTGACATCAGAGTGACAGTAACCAGATGAGGAAGAATTTGGCAGACCATGTTTGAAATTGTTGATATCATCTTGTTAAAGAAATGCATGTTCTACATTGAAGGTACACTTGGATTTGCTGAGAAAGAGAAATAATCTCTACATAGCAGTCCAGGAACTTAATTACATATGGGGCTTCATGCAAAATTCCATGGATCATGGTGCTACATATAAGTAGACATTTAAAGAAACAGTATGAACTCTTACTTACAGGAGACCTGTATACATAAGTGAAGTGAGACCTCTGGGAGATTATTCAAAAACAATTGAGAGAATACATAATGAGATGAGTAGCAATTGAAATTTTCATGAGATAAAAACCTAGTTTAAGAGTAACGCTATGTGACACTAAATTAGCCTGAATAATAACTGTACACACACATACACGATTGCACACACACACACACACGTACATGTGCATGCAAATGCACATATACATATGTACACATATATATGTAGGTGAGAGTCTAATTAAATATCAATTGATTAAAAAATATTCATGTCAACTACGGTTGTACCTGTGAGGTGAATTTTTATCATGGATTTTTTTTTTACTATAACTACAAGATATAACTTATCATTTGATTTTTTTACCCATTCATTCACCTATTTCTTAGAAAGAAGTGGCCTAAATATGCAAGCCAGTTTTGTAACTGATTTCTTGAACAATTTCTATGGATATTTGCCTATTTAAATATTTCTTCATTGATATCACTTCTTTCGATAGATAAAAAGATTAAAAAATCAAAGCTCCCCAAGCAAATACTATAATTTATCAAGTGTTCTTTGGGAAAAGAATATATATAGCAAATGGTCACAGAACATGGTCATGAATTTCTGATCACTCTCTAATGAAATATGTTGCATTTCTGAACTCTTACTGGCCAAGAATCACATGGTTGAAGAAACAGGTTTTATTTCCTGCTCTGACCTTATTGTGAACCAGGACATGGGATGTACAGTCTGTCAAAGACTATGAGTCAATGCTGTTGAATAGATGTGGGACACCAAATGGGGAGAGGACGTCAAGTGAGCCACTCTGATATCAGCTATGTGAAGTATGTGTCACTTCAGAACAGAGAATTCCAGGTAGTCTACTAAAGGCACCATTCTTTCTGATGGTCTTCTACCATAATTCACCATTGCTTCTCAGAGTGAGGGAGGTTGGGGGAGAGGAAGTAAGTGGGAGTTAAAAAGAGATAGAGGAAACGAGGAAGAGATAGAGGGAGGAAGAGAGTGAGACAGAGAGAGAAGTTGTTTTCTTCTGGGCTTGCTGCTTAGTAAAGAGGCCGCCGTCTTAGCTGTCTCGGGTCTTTTGAGGTACTGATTTCTCAGGGCTGGGGAGTGTGTCCTTTCCCCTGCCCTCCCCACTCTGAGTAGTTCTGTAAATGCTTTAAATCACCTGTATTCAGAGAAAAAAAAAACTGTCCAGACCTGTAGCACTTAATCTACTGAAAGAGCACAAGAGCACCTTGGAGATTGGAGAGAAGTTTTCCTCTTCTTCTGAAGTCATCACACGAGGGAGGGAGGGAGGGAGGGAGGGAGGGAGGGAGGGAGGGAGGGAGGGAGAGAGAGAGAGAGAGAGAGAGAGAGAGAGAGAGAGAGAGAGAGAGAGAATAGTATAGTATACTGGTCACACAACTTTCTCTAGCCCAACCCCTGGGATGAAATTTCACCATCACTTCCATCAGTGACTGCAAGTGACTGCATCTCAGCTGATTCACTAGTTCTTTGTCCTCATTTATGAAATGCCAGCATTTTTAGGACAGAGCAGCAATTGCTGCACAGTTGCAATCACTTTAACTGTCACTGCCATTGTCATCATCTGCATCTTAAGTATCACTGTCACTAAGGAATCACCATAAATAAAACCAATGAGTAATGACTGAAATTTGCTGAGATTTTAGTAAAATCCGTTTCTTTCCTGTACCAAGGGCCAGCCTGTTCCTGACACAGTGGCACAAATGTTTCCATCTTCTAGTTGTATTTGAGCTACAATTTCCCAGGTATTTTGACCGTGTTGTTTAAGAACAACTTCGGGTCAATACACCAACTTTTTTAAAAAGTTATGTGAAAATGCTTTTTCTCTCATTATTTTTCTTGTCATTTCTAACTAATTTGCCCAAGAAGCATGCTTGCACCTCTCAATCCCAGCAGATACACACAAATACACACATATACACAGGCACACCCACACACACAAATACACATACATACACACAAACACACACATACACACAGAGAGACACACACATGCACACACATACACAATCACACACAGACATTCATACACACACACACAGAAACACGCACATGCAAACACACACACACACACACACACACCATTTAGCAAATGCATATAGCCATACAAACCATTGTCACTGGAATTAACAGATTCAGAGTGAAAATACAGATTTCAATTTTCTCCTAGAAGATTAAAACTTCTGTTCCCAAACTACAGTCCTACTTAATGAAATTAACATTTGTATGTCTGAAAGTTTGCTGTGGGAAACTGTGTGTGTGTGCGTGTGTGTGTGTGTGTGTCTATCTCTGTTCTCCACATGCCATAGGCCATAATTACCAATTAACCTACAGCTTTGTATAGATCTGTTCAGAAATAGTCACTGCACCTGTGTCCAGCTTTTATTTCTCCTTCTCTTCTGTACTGATAAGTCAAAAAATGGAAAGTTATCATGAACACTGCAGCTCTGATCTCCTCTTCTATTTTTCCTTCCTTAGTGTTCAGCTAAATATTGAAATGCTTTCCATGTTTTCACAGAGAAGACAGAACAATTGTTCCCATTTTTGTGACAAGAAAACTGAGGCTTGGTGGCTAGCTGACTTTCTGTATTCTCAGTAACCCCTATAATTTTACAGCCTTAAGAATGTCATCAACATGCTGGTGTGCCACCCAAGTCAGTCTTAAGGCTAGGGAGCTTGAATCTTGGCTCTGGGGCAACCAGAGGACGGTGAGACCTCACAGGCTGAGAAAATTAATCTATATTTTAAAGAATATCCATTTTTTAAATTTACTTTCTGATTTATAATTTTAACCTTTATCCTGGTTTTCACAAATGCTTATTTTTAATTAATTATTAACATTTTCCTATTGTAATTCATTGAAATCAATATTTGAAATAACATCACTAAGAGAAGCAATTGATTTAGGGTAAAAATAACATGTGAATAAACAATTACCATTGTGTAGTACATCACTGCCCAAAATTGTCCACAAAATTACCTAGACATATTTTTATAGAAAAAAAAATAGGCTGTGACGAGGAATTTGAGTTAAAAATCACTGGGTATTCAGCCAAGTTTAAAAGATAAACCCCTTTGTTGTTGTTTTTCCTGAATGATCCCACACGGGAGGCCTGCAGATGCCATATTTCAAATCATAGGAAATTACAGCTTAGCAAGCTTTCTCTCCCTGTGGGTGCAAATAAAATTTCCTAAAGGCTCTGGAGAGTCCCCAGGCAGAGAAGGAATTATATCTGCTCTAGAGAGGAAATCTCTGTGTCACCAAGGGCATGGACGCCACGCCCTGCATGCTTATCCAGAGTGCCTGCAAGTTTCCTAAATGAGGGTACTGCAGCCTGCTGCAGGGCGCTGTGGAGCCTTGACCTCGGCCTGTTTCAGAAACAGTCAAAAGCCCAAACTCCGAGTCCGAACCCACTTCCTTCTCCCATTCTACTTACGACCTCCTTATCCGTAGTGGATGGGAATAAACCACTTTATGTTCATTGTTCATAAATATTTTCAGTTTGAATAGTCTTACTGCATGTCTGCAATACTGATTATTTCTAACTATGGTTATCTTTATATTTTTCTTGTACAGACCAAATATCTAAACTGTAATATTTTTCTTTCTTTTCTTTTTTTTTTTAAAAAGTTCTTTATTTCTGTTCTGAAATTCCTCTGTACAAAATGTCTCCTTATTCAGACTCCAGGACCACGGTGATATTTTCTATTTGACATGAGATAAAGTCAGTCTTAGTTCCTTCAAATATAATTTAGACTCCAGCAGCAGTCAGTGTCTGTGTCACCAATTAAATCATAGAACACTTTACAATGTGAAAAAAAAAGATATTTTACAAGGACAGATAAACACAACATGAAAAGAATCTTTGAGACAAAAGAAATATTATAGATACTCCCGTCTTGAGCATTAATTCTCATTTATTATTACATCTCTTCAAGACACAAAGACTGGATGCAGACATGTTATCCTAGAAGTATATGATTGAAAAAAAAATGTTGCCTACATCACTTTCTCTATAAAAATTTGTTTACAATTTCTTTACAGAAGTTGGACTTGATATTCATTTAAAAGAACTTTGAGACATGTGGGGGTGGGGCGGGGGGAGGCTATTGGAGCTTGGGTTTTGTATCTGTCTTTTGTTTGGTGGGTTTTGTTTTCGTGGTTTTTCCCTCAATTCTTAATTCCTTAGTTTTAATATGTCCCAGACTTTAGTTTGTAGCTGTCTCTTTGACAACCCAGAATCCCAGTAAAGTGACTAAGTTGAGTTTGCCTAAACTTCCCCGTGGGCAGAGGAGAGCTGTGTGCAGGACCACTTTTATCAACCAAAGCTAGACTGACTTTGAAAATTCCTCCTGAGGAACAGCCATCAGCGGACCCTTCTCACATTCATCTAATTTCCAAGCCTTGATGTGACATATGAAATAGGGAGAAAAGTGACAACAAAAATCAATGTGTCTAAATAGTCTTGCTTCGAAGCATACCTGCCACTGGCTTAACTCAGAAATTGGGTGGGATATTAGATCTGATATCTCTTTTGTTGCTTTTTCTTTTCTTTTTTTTCTTTCTTCTTTTCTTTTTTCCTTCAGAATTACTTTTATTACCTGCAGAGAGAAAAGACCAAGAGCCTCTTCTTAGCTTGCATAGAGGATAAGAATACTTTATTAAAAAGAATTTAAAATTATAAACACATCATATGGTCTGTGCCTGTCCATCCTTGTATCGAGCCTTTATTGCTGTTTTATCAATGTGCTTCTGATTAAAATAAGTCCTGTCGTATTTCAGGGAAACCAGGGGCTTTGAAAACCTGTAAAGAAAGATTAATCTCTAAGAATTTAGCTTATGTATTTTAAGTTAAGAAAGTATAATGTGCTATAAATTATGCTTCTGTAATGCTAATAGTTTTTAAGCATTGGAATTTGTAGAGCAAAGATTAATATTCAAGTGAATTTTCAACCCATTCCTGTTCTGTTAGATTCCCTATAGAAATATGCCATAAAAGCATACATATCTATAAACTATCTGTCAATTATTTTTCTATTTTATACAACCTTTTGCCAGCCGCTAAGCCTTTAACTAGAAAGATAATATATAAATAAAAGTTTTAAAACCCTCAGACGTGGAAATGTGCTGTTTTACAAACTGAAGAAAGAATTCCATTTGACTACATAGATTATAAAGTTGAAAAACCACTGGTTCACTTTTCTTAGTCAAAGATATCCTTTTAATAAAACAGTCATCGCATCAAGAAATGTTAGCAATTTTAAACATATTGTAACCTTCTTATACTTTATTTTCAAAGACATACAACTTGCCAAAATTAAAAAAAAGTACAAAGGTAATTGTCTGTGTTTAAACAAAGCAGAAAAAGCCATTCAGCCTTCCATTCACACATAAATGAATTTTCTTTTCAAAGGATATTTATCCTTTAAGGGGACATTTTTAACCTTGTGACACCATAAAATTCCATACATGCAAAGTTATTTGTTTTTGCTCTACAGGCTTTCATTTTTTTCATTAATTTTTTTCCAAGAACTTGTCATGTTATTTGATTCAAATAATTTTAGTAGTTTAATACCTGATTCGTGAGAGATAGTATGTTGGAAGATAACATTAGTGTTGGTGTTCTGCAACAAGTTACAGAAGCCAGACAGACTTGCTTGCCTTTGTACCCTTTCAAATTCTTCTGAAAATACACTAAACTCCCATTTGGTTCAGATCAATCAAGTTTTCACGTTTTGAAACACAAGATTTGTCTACAATGTAGCCTAGACCTAGGGGTTGGGAAAGATTCCAGTTAGGACCTAAGGATTTCAGTCCCTGATATTAGAAGTGCTGGCAAGTGAGAGGCAGAGCCTGTGACCAGGAGGCACCCGGCAGGGCCAGTCTCCAAGCAGTCTCCAAGCAGCTAATGTTAAAAGACCAAAGACTAGCTCTTTCTGAAGTAGCAATAGCTACTGTTAGGAATACAGCTATTCCTAACACTGTCATTGGTCCAATGAAGAGGCATGATTTAACAACTCACCCCCACAAGATTTCCATTGCATCAGAAAAAATATCATATGTATGCACAATCACACACACACACACACACACACACACACACTCACTGTGAAATTAAATGTATCTTTGATGAAGAAGTCAAAACAATATGCCTCTCTATTTTTAAAAGTATTTTTTGTCAACTTATTCTTAATTCTGAACATATTCATATTTTCAAAGGTTAAAAAGCAAGGGGGCAACTGGTGCAAATGTGTATTATAGAGTTTAAACATTTGTTCTGTGCTGCCTTGGATACAGCAGGGCAGCTAGCAGCAGAATACTGAAAATCAAAAAAATAAATAAATAAAAAGGAAAGAAAGAAAGAAAGAAAGAAAGAAAGAAAGAAAGAAAGAAAGAAAGGGGTGTGTCTTCAGGGTGATGCTAACGAATATCCTAAAGCAAATATGTACTACAGACCTCAGCAACTTAAAAGAATGCATCTCAACTGTCAACAATCAAATGGCAATGATTTGTGTGTGTGTGTGTGTGAAATAGTCTTGAAAAAGAATTTTATTCATTGTTTAGTTTGTGGAACTGACAATGTAACTTACTCTAAATCATGTTCTAAGTGGCACTTATAAAAAGTACTGAGACGGGAGATTGTTTGTGACATACTGAAGGTCAACCCTGTGAAGAAGCAAGACAACAGACCCATCAAACAGCAGTAAAGGGAGGCCTTTGTCTTTGAGTTATGAAGAGTGTGGATGCAGGGGAGCCTGCCAGGCAGTGTCCTGCAGATTTCTGGGCATAAGACAGATGGCAGTGCAAGCAAGCTAGAACCCAGATCTTCCTTCTTTCCCTCTGGGTCTAACTCCTATTATCCACTTGTAAATTAAGCTGTCAATTTATCAATCAACACCATCTTGATTCTCCCCTGTTCCACAGCCCAGCCTTGCGGTGAATTTGCCTCGTAAATAACTGGGAGCCCCGTGTTTGTTAGTATTGTGAATGAGTTTATTATCACTTTGATGGCTGCTATGAATCACAAATGCTGCCGAGAGGCTGATAAGAAAGAAGTACATGCACACATTAACAGGGTTGAAACTATTTTAGAGATAAAAGATGGAGTAACTGTGATAGCAAATCATTTAAATTGAAAAAAATGACGAAAAATGGTATTTGTGTGCTTGTGTGTATGCACTCATGCATTTGTGTGTGTGTGTGTGTGTGTGTGTGTGTGTGTGTGTGTGTGTGTGTTGGACAATCCTCTGCTTCAAGTAAAGGAGACAGAAATACACTGAATTTCTGTTTATGAAAGTAGCTGTGAGATTATACCAGCAGACAACAGTGGCTCCTGGTCCAGCAAGACAATGCTTTATTAGACGGGTTGGTTGCAAAAAATATAAAAACAGGAGCCTTTATTCTAAGACTACATAGACACATTCACATTTTAGGCGAGAGAACTCCCTAATGATGAAATAGAAAAAAATTCTGAAGTGTATGTATGTATGCAGACAGTTGCTCTCCATAGGAAACACAGAACTATATGACAGTATCCATTAAGTAAATAAGGTAGTTTGGTAAATTTAACACATTAATAAACAAATGACATTACAGTGGTAATTATTTAGTTTTTCCATTCTGCCCCTTTAAGCTATTTACTTGACATGTGCAATAATACTAAAGTAACTTTAATTTAAAAATTCTTCAACAAATGTTAACATATTAAAATATGCTAAATCAGTTGTGTATCTACAAGTCTATATAAGATTTTTCTCAAAATGATTATTATTCATTTTAGATTTGAAAATACAATGTCAATATAAAGTCATGTTTTAAAGAATATACAGAGGTATATCCTGGATTCTGTACCTGTTATTAACTCACTGTTATTTGAAAGATTACTTTAAATATGATGCATGTAGGACTTTTATAAAACTCTTCAGTTATAATAACTTTCCTTTAAAGCAAGTTTTGTGCTTTACAGAGTCACTATAAACTGGAAAGCAAACCTGCTAAATTTTGAAACACAGGCATTCACTTTGCAATTATATTTTACCTATTTGATAAAGTGATATATTCCTTTTTATCACAACTCCAGAATTCCTTTGAGCATTTTGAAGTGGTTATATGTTTTTTGTTAAAGTGTGTGTCTGCAGACATCCTAAATACAGTCAGGTTAGGTAATAAAGAGAATAGTTCTATACAAAACACTTCTGTTTTGGTTATGAGTGGCTGTCATTTATAGGTGACTCGGGGATTTCCTGAAATATTATTTATGTACTACATGATGCAACTGTGAGGTATGGAGTGTAGTTAAAATTCTTGGACTCACAAGTCAGGACAAACCGTCAGTCATCTCTTGGGAAATACTTCAGCACAATTAAGACACTGCATAAAAAGGGAGTAGTCCATGAATGTTATTATACCCAATATGTCATCAGTAGAAATGTGATAAAAATGAAACTATTTGTTAGAATGCAATTTAGAGAACCCGATAGGTTGTCCATTTTGTTCAGTTTATAATTAAGATAGTGTTTAAATCTGAAATGAATTCTATATATGCATGCTCAATAGACTATAGCTGAACAATAAGAATGGAATCTCATTTCATCGTAAATTGTGTAATAAGCGATAAGGTAAAAACTAGGGCTAAAATCCTGCCAGCAAAAATGAAACAGAGCGACCTCAATTGCCCTAATTCCCTCTCCTTTTTTCCTCTTTTTTCTAAAGTCTCTTCATTTTGCCTCTGTTCACATTATTAGCTTACACATGAGTGCGTTATTAGAAAATAACAAAGCCAAACAGGGGAACTTGGAAGGAGGGAGACAGGTTCCTTCTACAGCTGAAAGGTATTCCTATTTCGTTTGTTAGGAGGCGCAAAAAATTAGTTTTATAGTCAGGGAGGGACAATGACCTTTCTCTTTCAACAAGCTTGGTGGTTGGTCTTTTGATGGAAAAACTAGGGGATACAACATCTGGTAATTTGTGTTACCGAGCTTAGCTGAGGTCTTAACGATGTAAGCAGATTATTCTTGAAGTAGAACAAAAAAAATTCCGGAAGACTCAATGGACTATTTAAAGTTATTAGGCAGTGAATTCTACCACTTCAGATCTCTTTTCTGATTCATTTTCCCTTGAAAGCTCAGCTTTGGAAGAGATTTTTTTTTCCTTAAAGATCTGCCTCTTTCCATTCCAGTTGACTTTTTTGGTGGTCCACAGCTGTTTTGTCGTTCACTCTGGCCTCCTTTTTTTCCCCCATCACAGCAGAAATGATTGCTCTGCTGATTAAATTTTCTTCTTCAAAACTTTCAGAAGCTGTTCCCTACCCTCGGGAGTCACTTGCTCGAGCAGAGGGGTCGAGCCACACCAAAATAGCACAGCCAAGCTCTGGGAGTTCTGCAGAATAGAAAAATGTGAACAGGAGCAAGGAAAATAAAAAAAAAAGCAAGCACCTGGTCCAGAATTCCAGGCAAGAAGATAAACAGGATTCAGGACTAAGCAGTCCCGTGGAAGTCAGTTTCCATAAACCTGCTGTTGCAATCACATTGGACATTTGGATTGCTTACTCTAATTAAAAAAAAAATTGTGTTTTTTCCTTGTAAAGAACAAAAATACAAATAAGACAATTTATGCAAGGATTAGAAAGATCCTTAGTGTTCATTTTAAAGGAAGAAAGAGATGTTCTAATTGAAATAAGTCCGTGGATAAACAAGCTAAATATGCTGGATATTCCAGTTTATGCGAAGTGGGTTGGAAATGCTATTTGTTGTAAGTTCTAACCAGATAAAAGTTCAGAGGCTTCAGAGGCAGCCCACCTGGAGAGCAGGAATGTCCAGCATCCTGGACAGAGGACAGAGGGTGTACACATCCGTGATCTGTTACTAGCATTTTGTATCTCAGCTATATAAGCAAGGAAAACTGAGAGATGCACACACCAGCTTCAATCTCTGCAGTGGTCCCAATCCTGCTGGTTGTCAGGATCCTGTCTTAGCTCAGTCATAACACTGTCCTCATGCCAAAGGGTTCCACAGACAGAAAGATTTGGTATTCCTAAGAAAGGAAGGAATAGGAAAAGAAGTGAAAGAGTGAAGAAAGGAGGAAGAAAACCTCAAAAGTTACATTGAAAAATAACACTTTATGACTCCTAACCTTAGCATCACTGCACAGTAAAAACCACAGTTATCACAACTTGCCACTACATGAGAAAATCATGCTTTTTAGCATAGCTTTATTAATGCTACGTGTAATTCTCCATGATACTAGGAGTTTCTAAATATCTTCTACATTTCTGGAATTACAAGGAACAACATTCATGTTCACACACAGCATGATTCCAGCTCTGACTATTTTTAAAGAATGTGATTGACTAGAGAGACAAGCAACTTTTTAGAACTTATTTTATTTATTTATATCCCAAATGTTGCCTTCATCCAATCTCCCCCCTCACCGTGTTCTTTTCCCATCCCCTCCCCCCTTCACCTCTGAGTGAGTGCTCCCCATTCATGTCCTCACCTTGGGATATTAAATCTACAGGATTAGGAGCATCCTCTCCCACTGAGGCCAGACAAGGCAGCCTCAAACCAGCCTGGCTATGCTCTTGAGTTGGTAACTCAGTCTCTGGGAGCTTTCAGGGATCCAGGTTAGTTGTCACTGTCATGCTACAGATACAAGGCACTTGTAGGCTTGTTTTTCTCCATCTAAATTGTACCATATATGAGCCATTTATAATTAAAAGTCATAACAAGTAAGAATGCAAAAGTCATCTTTACATCCTTTACAAGGCTTCCTCTTTGACCAAGATTGGCATTTGAAGGAATGCTTATCAAACTGACCTAAATCTAGACTGATCTTTCCAATTTTATCAATATTTGCCAGACATTGTGTTCACAAGGACACTATCTGAAGTTAACAGACATAACTGGGTACTTTTATCCTCTCAATTTACCTTTATGTCTGACAGATTCTAAAAAAAAAGAAAGAAAGAAAAAGAAAAGAAAAAACAGAACTCACTGATATGTGTTATATTTTTCTTCCTGCATTTGAATGCCTCACAGTGCCCATGCCAATACACCTTGAGCATCAGACACTTGTCCTTCCACTTGCTCTCTTAGTTACACATACGTAGCAGCATTTGTGAGATCCTACTGAAGGAAAAAATAAATGTGTACTTGTGGTCATGTGGCCAACTGTATAATCAGGGTATCAGCAGATAAGCAACTTCAAAAGAGACACCATTGAAACAGAGGGACTCATGAGGTTGGTACACAGTTCCTTCTCCAAAAACAGTTACTTCCTCTAAGTTTTAATCACACTTAGATTGATTTCATCTTTTCATTTTTTTTTAATCAGTATCAAAGCTTACAACCCCATTCAGCCACAGTGGTAGCTCCATTGCTGAGTCAGCTCCTCCTGCAGTTAAGGAGACCAGTTGGAAAGACTCAGAAGTTTGTGTGGTGTAGTGAGCTGTGCTGCATAAATGTACATCCCCCAGCCACACTCTATTCTTCTCCCCAAATCACTCTCATGATTTTTGTTATTTCCCTTAGCTATGTCTGTTTCTTCATACAGGATGGGAGAGGGGGCAACTAAGTCCATCCTGCCTAGACTGGACTTTAACTTCTTCCATGAATCCTTCTCCTGTGTTCCACAAACTTCAGTTCATGTTAAGTTGATTGTTACCATGTCCCTTGTTAGATCTCTAGCCTGGCAACGCTGCACACAGACTGTCCATCAAGACCAGGCATATGTGGACTTTCCTCCCACATCCATTTCTCAGCTGCTGGGTCATCCAGCATCAATAATAACAACTGATAATAGCAACAGTAGGGAACCAAAACAAGCCCACTAGAAGACTTGAAGACTTGCAAACCAACGTCCTCGCTTACATGAGGTGAAACTAAAGGCCAAGAATGATCTATATATCTACAGCCAAAAAAAGAACCAGGACCTGGGACTTCTATCTGGCTTTGCACATTCTTACATTTCCTTCCCCTCCCCCACCTCTGCCTATGTTTTAATTGATCATATGTAGTTTTTCATGGAAAAATATCATCTTATGTACATAATTTATCTCTCTTCACTAAGTTATAAAACCCAAATCCTGGACCTGGGCACAGTCCCTCTCTCTCTCTCTCTCTCTCTCTCTCTCTCTCTCTCTCTCACACACACACACACACACAAACACAAAATTTGTCCCTCTAAATCTAACACAGTAGCTATATGCTTTGAATAGAGACCAAAGGTGATTCCCATTTCCCTGCAAGATGTCTAAGCAGGACTGCTTTGTCCCTATTCTTGTAGAATTTCCAATTTTTCAAGTGCGTAGAAATTTATTATGTGCGGATCTCTAGGCTACCACCACTGACATTAACTGCTTTACGTGATTGCCTTAAACCTTCACAACATCTCAGGGTACTCACCTTTATCATTACTCACATTGTAAAATTAGTAAAATGTCTGAGGAAGCAAAAGGTACTTTTCCTCAACCAGCAATAATCAGTATCATAATCAGTAGGGTATTTGTTATGGGCCGTAACTGTGATGCATAGGGGTAAACCAGCAAGATGAAAGCCACCACAGATGAACCCTACTTGTACCCAAGATTATTTATGTTAAACAATCACCTGTTCCCATCACCTAGGCTTGATGTGTACTTTAACATATGTCCTACCAATATTCTTCCATCATCATTGCTGGTTGCCTTTGAGCCCTTCTTTTGATTAACTTTACCATTTAACTATCTGGCCTCTCTCTCTCTCTCTCTCTCTCTCTCTCTCTCTCTCTCTCTCTCTC
>NW_021604712.1:5650340-5658016 GCF_004785775.1 Grammomys surdaster | reverse complement strand
CTCTCTCTCTCTCTCTCTCTCTCTCTCTCTCTCTCTCTCTCTCTCTCTCTCTCTCTCTCTCTCCCTTATAAGTATATCTTCAGCTAGCTAATATGATCAATTTTTTATTTATCTATGTATCTTATTCTAGATTCTTCATTTTTTCCTTCAATCATTGAGCCATTATAAATTATTTTGTGTTGCCATGTGTCAGAGTCTTTTCCTATAGCGCAAAAAGAAGAGTACAAAGTAGACATCAAGACTAATTGCTTCAGTTAATCACTGGATGAGGTATGAGAGACGTCATTGTAGGATAAAAGAGGAAGCACACAAGGAAGGCTATGTTCACTTCAACCATCAATACACTACTTATAGAAGAGATCACTTGATCTGGCTGAGAAACAAATGAGTAAGTATTGCACATCTCAACAATGATACAAGTTATCTCCCTCAGAAGTGGCCTCCAAGATGTGAGTCTCCACTGTCACACACTATAGCACCGCCATGATTATTGTGGAACAATAGCCCCTTGAAAAGAATGTCTGGACCATAAGTATAGGAAGCACCAAACTCACTGACGCAGAATGAAGATAAGTACAGTTGAAGTATTATACTTGGTTCATTATTTACTATCAATATATCTTCTAGTGCTTTAGTCATAACAAAAGATGAAATAAAATTTAAATATATAATTAAATGTACAGTTCACAGTCTCTAATATGATTCAAGAAACTGTGGCTTTACATCAAATATTTAAATATTAAAATGGTTTAGAAGTAAGTAGGTCAAACACAGGTAAGAAAACTGAGAACCATGATGATGATGATGATGGTGGTGGTGACGGGGAGCAGGGAGGTGATGTGCTGGATCCCAGCTGTTATAACCGTAATAATCAGAGTGTCATGAAGAAAACGTAGAAAAGTGAAATCCAACGCGTTCGTACTGTCATATGAGGGTCATATTATACTTTGTGTTTACACAGCACTGTGTATTTTTCTAGTATTCATTTGTTCCCAACTGTCATGAATGCTTGATGAGTCCAGATGATGAAAAGTAATTTCAAAGCTTAATAAGAAAGTGTCCAGAAAGTTTCATTTTATAAGTTAAAAGTTGGAAGAATGGGGTTATAGATCGGTGGGTAAAGCGATTGCTATACAAGCATGGGAACCTGAGTTAGGATCCCCAGCATCGGCATGCCATGCATGTTCAGCAGTGCCGAATTAGGATCATCAGAATCAGCATGCTATGCATGTATACCAGTGTGCTCCTATAATCACAATAATAAGAGCAGAAACACGCAGATCCCAGGGATTGCTGGCTAGGTAAAATAGCTGAATCTGCAAGTGAGAAAGCTTTTCACAAAAAGAGAAATATGGGGAATATAAGAGAGGAAGACAGTCAACACCTGAGGCAGAGGGAGTGAGGAGGAGAGAAGGAGAGGGAGAGGATACATTCAGCAAATTATCATTGAATCCTTGAAAGACAGAAGCTGTTAGACTGAGAACCAACCAAAGGACAGCACAGTGGCCAGTTCCATTCCCTCATAAAGGTTTCAATCTCATGATGAGTTTTACAAAGTATAAATGTCAGTCTCCATAGGTAAAGCTACAAGTTAACAGTATTTAGGTTATGAAAAACAATTTCTGTGCAAGAAATACCACAAGTTGAATTCTGTTATACCTTAACCGCAAAGCTGAAAGGCCATAGTTGGCTTTTACTTAGCAAATGGGTACTAATTCTAGTATTTTCTACATAATACAGTGAATTACAAATCTATTAGCCTAAGAAATTCCAGACTATTAGCTGCAAAATATGAGGTGGTCCTTCTCTCAAGAGAACAATTTGGCTTTAGATACCACCCACAGTGAACCAAGATAATTATCCAAATCCCTGACCTGGGAAAAAAAGTAGTAGAGAGTGCCATACTAAGGAAGCAATGGATACGAATGGTATACAAGTTTGCACATGCCTTTATTATACCCAGGGACTGAGACCCTGAATCACAGGGTGTGGAATTGGTCCTTATTTTCTATGCTGAACAGCAAAGCTAAAAATGGGAGCTGTGTCTGCACAAGGTCAAATCTCTGCACTCCTCACTCAGAATAGACCAATCGTCTCACACTGAGACTAGGCAAGAGCATGGGAGTAGAGTACCCGAGATTTGTCTCTGAAATTACTTTAGATTCTTATATGCTATTAAATGGAAATCTTACTTTCTTCAAAATTCATTGCAAACCATTGCTTTGTAAATAGTGAATGGCTATAAAATGCTTATGAAAATATATAATTATACATTAAATGTATCTTTAAATAATCAAGATTAAGGTATAAAAACTAACTTTCATGCTGTAGAGTTGATACAGGACAATACTCACACTATCTGTCTTACCAAACACCATCCCACCATCCCTGCCGTTAAACACAAGGAGCATATGAGAACTGTTATATTGAAAGTTTGTTGATTGATTTTCGTTTTTAATTTAATTTGGTTCTTTTTCCCCACTTAATGATGCTACCAACTTAGGTGGGAATGATCAGCTCACACTATGAGTAATACTTTTTAAGATATTTATGAAAGGTACTGTTAAAACCTATCTTTATGATATGAGAATACACCATGGCCTTTCTGCCTTTACAAGTATATTTATCTAAACAGTTCCTGCTTTCTTGGTTTTTCAAGACTAGGAAAGCCTTCTGAAATTTGAATCATATTTCAGATCTCTCCTGGGTAGTTAAGTTTACACCTACATTCTAAATTTTCCTATAAACAACACATGCCTAAACACACAGTGAAGTTAGATTTTGCTACTAAGAGAGCTGAGGTGTAGAGTATGCACACAAGAGAGAAACAAGGCTTGTTGCAAGATGTATAGCTATCCTGGGGCTTCTTCAGTGGATGGAAAGCTCTGGCTTCTTTGCCACATAATTTGCCTGTCTTGTTAATAGCTCTTCATTCATCAAATCCTCTATTTCACTTAGAAAACATAGATGTTAACTTTTAATGTAATATTAGCATCAAACATTCCTCAAGGAATTTAGGTTCCTGTGTTGAGCTTGGTGGATTTATTTTGGTTAACCTCAATGATTCTCTTTCAACACCAGCATGTGTGGTCTTAGATTGGACAGTACATATTTCTGGAATAATACAAGCACAGCACAGAAAATTCAAAGCTGTACCTCCTTATTTCCTGAAAAAAAATTCTTTCTTATGTGTTTAAATAGCCAGGTCTTCTGGGATGCTCGGTATTTACTTCTAAAGAGTCCTAGCATTTCAAGCTCTCAGGTAAAGATGAAATGACAGGTCATGAGATTATCTTTAATCAAAGTCCTACCTGGACAAAACCCCACTGTAGTCAGTTCTGCTAAGATGGAAGGAACTTATGGGGAAAAGAACATGACAGAGCTGTGAAGAGATGTTTACAGGGTCTTCTCCAGATTACAGCCTGGTAAGGAAAGTCTATATAAGTCTGCAGCATGGAAGTACAGCTTTCCATGGATTCTTCACAAGGCCCCAAGGCAGATGTTTCTCATCAGCAAATCCTTTTACTATTAGATTTGTGAGGCCTGTTAAGAGCAACCCTGGGAATTTCAGTGTGTGGGGGCGGCCAATGCAATAGTTCAAATTGCTAACAAGAAGTTGGCCAAGGCTCTTATTTCTCGACTGCCAAGTCTTCCCCTTCAACATGCAACTCTGACTTTGTATTTGTAGAACAGGCATAATGTGTAGCTGCTTCAATAAACACCAATAGCAGCAAACGAAAACACACAAAAAGCTTAGCTTTTATTTAAGTAATTTAAAAGAGATAACTTCTTTTACTAAGCAGCTATGTGCCTTCAAATTAATTTCAGTCAATGTTTGAGAAGACCAACTCAGTGAGATCTGAACAATGATATGAATATCTGTGATAATAGCTTAATTACTAACTTGCAAATAATTTTGGAAATTAATAGGCTGCCAAATATTCAATTTGGCCCCAACACTAAAAAATAGCTCATTTTTTGAATTGTAGACCTTAAATATGAAGTTATATTCAATTTTGATTGAATCTTTGACTAATTAACATATGAATCTATTCAACAGCCATTTATTGAGTATCATCTGTGTGCCAGGCAACAATCCACGTGCTAAGGATGCCTGCCTACTGATTTTGTGTGCTTGTGTCCAGCTCAAGAGAGAGGGGAGACACTTTATCCAATAAAAGGATCCAGGGCATGAAGGTCCTTATGCATTGGTTTAAGATCATTGGTAAATGTGGTTTATAGAAAATATTTCAGTGACAGAAAATTTAGTCAGAATATATTTAGACAAATAACTCCACTTCCATATCATACAATGGCTTTTAGACATGAAGCTAGTGGCAAAAAAAATCATAATATTGACTGGAGCGCTAGCTTAGCAGTTAGAAGCACTAACTATTCTTCCAGAAGACACATGTTCAGTTCCCTATATCCTCAGTTGACAGCCCTCTGTATCTCCAGTCTCAGAGGATTTGATAATGGTCTTCTTTTGGTTTCCAAGGACCCCAGTCATGCATGTTGTATACAAGCAAACACAGGAAGAACACTCATTCACAGAATATCAAAAATTAAGAGAAATGTTGAAGGAAGGGGATAAAACTTCCAGTATGGCTGAGAAGAAATGAGAAAGCAGATTCGAGACAAGTTAAAGAGTAAAAATTTATTGATATGGTTAGAAATCACTCTGAATGTCCTAGAAGGTGAAGAAGACGGGATTGCAATCATTTTGTGGCCTCCATCTTGAAAAGAAAACAATGAAAAGTGTCACTTATTCAAAGATGACACAGAAAACAAAACAGATTTGGGGAGATACGTGAGTTGTGATCTGAAAGCAAACCAAGAACTCTGTAAGAAAGTGGGGACATTTGTCGTTAGCAGAGCTCTCTTCATTAGCATCACGGCTGGGACATCATCCGTATGTTTAAGAACAGCTAAAGCCAGGGGTGTGAATGAGTTCCTAAAGGATCCTGTATTGACTGTCCTACTGTGCACAATGCCAGAGAGTGAAGACTCAATAGCCAGCAGCTAAAGTTAAATGACCACTCTGATATGTACTTGCTATATGACTGTATATAGTTATTTAACTAGGTTGAGCCTAAATTTTCCTGTCAGTCAAAAATATAAAAATGCTGATTTTGTCATGGGTTTAAGGGGGGGGAAAAGTTAACAGTTCAGTAAGTTTTAGTGTATGACATGGGCTTAAGAGATGCTATCAATTACTGTTAACATTGTTGCCGTTGTTAAACGGCAATCTAGAACAAAGAATGAACTTTTGTGTAATGTCCATGTTTTAAAGCCCAAACAATCCACATATACGAGGATTAATATCAAGGTAGATTTTCCTGAATGAGAAGTGAAAACTGCTGCACACACCATCAATCCTTCCATATAGATTCCATTCTAGCTCCAATGTTGCTGCTCATCTCACTCCAGAGACTTTACTCTCAAGCAGATTGATTGGATGGTCGATCAGTAAATACTCTAAGTTATTCTACTGGTGATATGTGAAAGTACCCCAAGTGGCCTGTTTCAGAAAATGTAGCTTGTGTGGAGTTTCATGGTGTTTTGTAGTGGTGTCATTTCCCATCATCCACAATCTCCCAGGCCACTCAGTGAAGGAAAGGAGTAGCTTGAGAGAGTAGCAGAACAATTTTTATCCTTTCAACACAGTCAGCATGACTGGTTTCTTCATGCCAGTGTCTTTCTCAGTGGTAAACTTTCAACCAAACCTCCCTTCTACGACAGCAATCACTGATAGTAAACTGAACAATACAGACAGTTAATATTGAATTAAATAATACATATAAAGATCTAGACTGCAAATGGACACTCAGAATTATTGGGGCACTTTTCACCAATAATTAAATCTCAAGGGTTCATTATAAACACCATTGCATGAAGGCACGCTATAACAGTGTCATATTCAAACAGGTTTCTTTGGCTGCCAAAGAGGTTCAGAGAGTTTGAGACAGATTTTAAGGCTCTTGGTTAAAACTTCTCAGAAATATGACTCCCCCCCCACAGAGAGAGATTTAATTCAGTTTCTTTCTTTCTTAAAGTGGAGAAGTGTTCTTTTTAGGAGAAAGAAAACCAGTTTATTCTTCCCCTTTGGAAATCACTACAGAGGCTCCCGATTAATGCAGGATTACACACCTGGCATCAGAGAGGCTTTGGCAAGACTTTGATTAAATCTGCCACTATTTGTGTCAACAAATGTTGCCAGGTAAGTGGCAAAAGAGGTTGGCATACTTGTGCCAAGGGGCACTGAGGACAGCATCTGTTATATAGAATGTATTCACAAAGAGGAAGCCAGACTCTACCATGGGAAATGAACTGTTTCTAGAATAATAGAAGGCGGTTTTGTCCCTTAAACAATTATACCAAGTCTATTTCTCAAGAAAGATGAACTTCTTTCAAAACCGCATAAATCTTGGAGTAAGAAGAATAAAGAGAAGACAAAAAATTGAAAGAAAATGTTTTTGAAATACATTTGGTTGCTTGTACACTAAGAAATCAAACCCTGTCTCCAAAGTCCAGAGAAAGAGAAGTGTAATAAATACGGATTGAAAATAGCTACCAGCACACTATCCAAGTGCTTCACGATCCCCACTTCTAAAGAGCTGGCCTCAAGAATTAGGGATTTATAGGATGCTTTTCTTCTCTCCAGAAAGCGTCAGTTCAGCAAGTACCCACTGAATAAACCTAACGAGTAACAAATATCTGACATGCATGTACCCAGTCAAGCTACAACAAAACAAAACAAAATGAAACAAAATGAAACGAAACAAAACAAAATGAAACAAACAAAAAAACAACCAAACAAAAAAGGTGATGTCCTTGCCTTCATGAATCACCCACATGGAATGTATGGGAACAGCTATTAATTAACTTACATGCAATTATATGAAGTTCATGTACACCTGAAAATGTGGTATACCTAAGTACATAATGACTAGTCTCCCAGAGAAGGTATATGATCTTATTTTCTGTACACTCCCAATACTCCTGTGCAAAAGGATATCATAGCAGTTCCTTTTATGCAGTCTAAAAGTTAACAAATATTTTCAGTTGTAAGGCCCTGTAGTGCATACTTTATGACTGTTTTCCTTATGAGCTCTACTGTAACCACTACACTTCCTGTGAATGCAGTCACAGGTGACATGCAAACTTAGAATTATGACCATATTCATCTACTGTTCTGTGAATAGAAACAGTGAGAGGTAGAACAGATCTGGTCTACTGCCATTGGTTTTTGGTCATTGATGCACTCTTGAAGATTATCTTGAGACATTTATGCTAAGATCTAACTAGGAGCTTCACATACAGCTACATCCACTACTGATCTATCTCAGTATTAATTAACCACACTCTCTTCTCATGGCCCAATAGAGAGCTCATGAGGCTTTTACTTTCCTTTCATTCGCTAGCTCAGTGCATATGAGCTATCCACCCATTAAAATTGTAATGGGGTCTAACGAAAATGCATCAGACACCATGCAGCATAACTAAGCCTGCCTAGTGACTAGCAGAACAAGCAAATCTACTTTCAACTTTTCTATAGAACTACCAGCTAAGAAATAGAGACAAAAAGCCATCTAAGTAAGTGGAAGGAAAAGAAGCCAACTAGAAGGACAAAAGAAAGGAAAGAAAGGAGAGGAGAGAAGGGAAGAGGAGAAGAG
>NW_021604712.1:5638271-5649940 GCF_004785775.1 Grammomys surdaster | reverse complement strand
GGGAAGAGGAGAAGAGAGGGGAGGGGAGGGGAGGGGAGGGGAGAAATAGGGAGGGAGAGCAGAGGAGAGAAGTAGGGAGGGAGAGGGGAGGGGAGGGGGAAGGGGAGCGGAGGGGACAGAAGTAAGCGGAGGGAAGGGAAGGGAAGGGAAGGGAAGGGAAGGGAAGGGAAGGGAAGGGAAGGGAAGGGAAGGGAAGGGAAGGGAAGGGAAGGGAAGGGAAGGAAAGGAAAGGAATATATTGACTGAAAATTACTCTTAATCAGTTAACGAATTCTTTGAAGTAATCTCATCTGTACAGCTCTTGACAAAGTACAGGGGGACTCTTTCCTGAAAGATTAGGTGAAGATGCTGGAGGTGTAGGATGTCATCCTTTGGATATGGACAGACCAACACAAGTGCAACTTTTCTTGCTCTAGATTCTGACTCATTGTAAGTGTGATATGTACCACAGTTGCTGTATATTACAGGCCCCGGGTGGCATAATTAAAGGCTTATCTTAGCAAGAAGGGGAGAAAGCCTGGTGAGTTTGCTTCAGAAGTCAGAAGAGCGGAGGCTTGAAAAGCAGCAGCAGGTGGGAGTCACAGAGTGACCCCAACAAAGAAATGGGGACTGATAAAGAAAGGGAGATAATTCCAGTCTGCAAAGAAAAGTTATTTACCAGAAATGGAAGTGTACACAGACAAGAAAGACAAACCCCTGCAATGGTACAGTTGAAGGAGGGGGTGGTGCTCCAGCTCAAAATAGAAGCCCGTTTTTATATTTTCTTAGACACGAAAAATTAAAAAAAAAAACCCAAATCTCTTATTTCAGCTTTTTTTCCCTCTCATATTCCAACTGCTATTTACATGAAGGAAGGCACCAATTTCAACAAGTAATCTTAGCTCTCACACCTCTGAGAAACTAGCAATGCGTATGAGACAGGAATACAGTTATATCTGCAAACTACAAAATATGCTTGCTCATTATCCAGACTACTCCAGCTCTAACTGAAAGATTTGGAAAATTGTGGAAGAGGAGCAAAGAATGGAGTTCAGAGACCTAGAATATTCATGGGTAAGGACATACTTTTAACCAATACAACCTAACGAATCTACCCATACCTTTGTCATCAAGCATGGTGATTCTCTGACCATACCATACTTTGCTACCCAATGTCTCCATGCCCTGGAGAACCCTGTTTTCTTAAGTGCTAAGTAGAAACAGTCCCAAGAAGAAGGAGAGACTCTGAATCTTCTTGACTCAGATACCTGCCAAGTGTGGTCCTTCTTCAGACTGAGTATACTGTTTGTCTGTTGGTGTTTGTAGCAAAGATTGAAGGCTCAGTGTATTCCAGAGGGATTCCTCTAAAAAAAGTATCCAGTCATTTGGAAAGTATATTTCACATCTACAACTTTGAAACAATTCTCTAGTAACTAAACACTGTGCACCATATTTGATTGTATTCAGGGTCAGCCTTCTTTCTCTCTTTGTAGGGTATCTTATTGTGGGTATCTATGGATTTCAAGGATAAAGCCTTTTAACTGTGATTTCATTTATTTCAATGAGATAAAAAAATCCAGATGGTGAACCTATTTGGATAAGGTATGTCGTTGTTCTGCCCAGGCTCCTGTCCCAAATCTCACTAGGGCAAATGTCCGTGTGAAGATCCACTCTTGACAATCTCTTGCTATCTCTTTATTTGTATACTATTTTGACACAGAACACAGAAAATTGCAACTTTCATTTCCCAAAAACTGCAGGAAGGTTTCTGTACATGCCTCTAACAGGAGCCAATCACATCCTTGGTAGCAACAAGAAAAACCAGTGATCTGAGGATGTTTCATGCCGCATCGGCCCTGGAAGAAGAACTCTTTCATTTCGCATACTTTGTCTCCACCATGGAGCTGGCTGGCATAATGGACTTTTACAAGGGGCTCTGAAGCAATTGGCAATTAAGTGGTTTGAAGGGGTGCTTCTGGGTTGCTGTGAAAGGCTTCAGGTGTGAAACGCTTGTTTTCAAGAGCACTGAACAAAATGTACGGTTGCTTTCAGCACCCCCCTTCTCCTTCCAGAGGAAGAGGAGGGGGGACTCTGGGGGAAGCAAGGACACTCAAGAGCAATTTGCTATTCAGCATCTGAATGCCGGGCTCTTTCTTCCCCCCCAATCCTTGTGCGGCTGGTGAGGGGGGCAGATTGAGATGGCACAAACAGCGCCTTGCACAATGGTGGATCAAGAGCGAGGCAGGGAAAATGAGGCCCGGGAGAATGGACGCCTGAATGAAGGGAAGACGGCTTGATTGTTAATTGTGGGTAAATGTGTTCCAGGAGTGAAAAGGGTTCATGGGCTACTTTAAAGCTATACCCAAGCAATAAGTACAGAGAGTGGGGAAATAAGGAGATGGTCCTGACCCTTTTAAGGGCTATAGTAGTACATCTGGCCCACTTGAAAAAGTAAATTGAGAACTGTTCAAAAAGGTAGGCAAATGCATATGTGTGTTCGAATCCAATCCTATTGCCTGAAAGAAGAAGAAAAAAAAAATCTGGCAATTCCAATTCACTGGCGGCGTGCACTTTAAAGTATACGCTTTTCTTTTTGAGTATTAGTCAATAGGGCAGAAGATAATATGCAGTACGGATGCTGTGGAATAGATAAATATTTAAAATATGACTTTTTCCTCAAGAATACAGGCTTCTATTCTAGGATGAAATGTATGTGCACTGGAGCCGGCACAGGGGTAAAGGAAACTTCAAACAGTCTTCATGAAGGATATTGTTCCCTTAGTTCTGTTTCATGTCACTTTCCCTCCTCTGACCTTTACTTCAACATATTGATTTTCTCCTAACCCAGTCTTGCTTTGCAGAAAAAAGGGGTATTGAGTCTTTGAGCTGCTTACATATCACTATTGTACATGCATCCTTAAAGGTGAAGGTGCTCCTTTCAGGAGACGGTTATCTGACTGACAATGTGATTAGGATTGTCTGAGGAGTTTTCATTTGAAATGGAGGAGGTCACATGTATCAATCTGGGAAAAGAGACAGAAGGGGCCTGGAATCGAGTTGTCTTTTAAATGTTTCTCAAAGAGTTCTGGTTTTGCTCTAAGCAACAGCTCCTTGGACAAAGTAAATAGAAACTTATCTTTGTTAATGGAGACCAGGAGTAGTTTTTTTTTTATCACTTTGGAATTTATTTTTCCCTCTGAATTCTTATGTTTCAGTCAAATCAAATGGGCCGCATAGTTTTCTAAGAAAGACATCTTTCTTTGCTTTTTGTTTTGGTCAGAATTCTAGCTCTCCATGTGTAAACATAATTAAACCAATCATCAGACACTTGGGTCTACCTTCTGGACATATCTCATGACATCATAGAAGCATGAATGCCAAAGTAAGGTAAGCAATTAATTAAAGTTGGACATTGGCAATAAGTCCACTGAAGTCATTTTCGATGCTTTGGAATTCTGTCCTCTTAACAGCCAGATGAGAGCTCTAAAAGGAAGAAAGAAATTCTTTGCCATTCATTTGTCCCACCTCATTCCAGAATGGTCTCAAGCTCCTGTCAGTAGGAAGATCACCTGGTACAGTTGTCCAGTTTTTTGCCCTGAGGGTTCAACAGTAACCATTTCTGCCTGTGGCTTTGAAGCAAAGCCAAGGCAAGGTTTTAACAATGCATAACTCTGTAGCACACATTATGTGGTGGGATGTTTGTCCCACTTGTTCATCACACTGTAGGGTCTGTTTCTGCCAGTAAGATATGATCTGCTCCATCATCACAAAGAAGAGGGAAACTAAAACCTTCCATGCACATTTGAACATGTAAGAAGGTTCATTCAAATACAAAGGCTGTTAGTTTCTGTCTACCTAGACCTTGAATCAAATGTGTCATGGGATTTGGGAAAACCCACGTATCTAAACTCTATACTTTCCTCACTCCCATACTGGAAGCTAACCCAGATAAGTTAATTTTCTAATATGGTTTTCCCATTGGGGGATGAGCCTTCTTTACATTTCTTTCTGAAACACTTAGAGTATCAATACTCTAAGATCTCTAATCAATTCCCAAGCTGTGTCCTTTGAACTCTTTGCTCTCCCACTTTAGGACTTCAGCAAAGATGACACAGAGCATTTTGAAGCCCATCGTTAAGGCCTACTCCTAAATCCATGAGTCAGTTTTGGATTAAAGTATGAATTAGCTTGAATTTTCCCTTTAATGACAAAGAACTTCAGCTTGAACTCTGGCTTGAAGGAGAGGGTGACCACACGAAAAGTGCTATTAAGATGACTGAGCAAAAAATCACAATTGCACTGCTCAAATTTCCTGAGCTCATTCTAAATGTTTAGTCAGAGGCCATGCTTTAATTGTGGCTCTCTCATAAAATTTGTGGGATCTTAAGCATTTCAGTCTAAGCATTAGGAAATTGCTTCAGCCACAGATTCCTCTTCTATCAAATGGAGACAATTGCACTGATTTCATGGAATGATGCATATCCGTATGGTCTATGAACAAGATAACTTTATTCCACTTTCTATGTATGCTAACAATGCTGCCTATCAATATGTTACATCACTTTATAAGTTGCCACTTGGCAACCTCCATGGAATTGGAGCTCACAGTTAGCTACCTCTGCTGGTCTAGGAATACAGACTATCTCAAAGCTTAGACTCATAAAGAAGTCTAACAACAAACAGTGAGGAATCATGGACATGTCGAGGTCTATCCTAATGTCTCCACACCATTGTTTATCTTAGGTGATTGATTGATCAGGATCCTCCTGATTTTTCTTTGTGTTGCTGGTTCAAAGCACATAGGCCTTTGTGCATAGGCTTTGTCTTTTCTCCCCTAAGAAGTAGCTAACAGATGAAGAAACATCCAGACTCTAAGGTCACAGGCAGTTCTTTCTAACTAAGCATAGACCACTCTGTCATTTTTCAATCAATGAAACTTCTAACTAAGACTTACTAAGACCAACTAAGGCTCTGTTAGTATTATAGGAGAATACAACCTTTTATATTATTTCATATTCCAACCTCTCCTCTGGGAGGAAAATGTCAATTTCTCTGCACTGTTCATCTACTTTTTTTCCCCCTTCATTTTGCTTCTTAACTAGATGTTCTGTCAATTAGTCATTTCTCTTAATTTAGAGGTTAAGATTCTAGATTAAATAATTCTAGAGCTCCTCTGTCAAAGAAAATTTCTGAATATATTAAATCATTTGAAATCTAGAAAAAAATCAAAATGATTTTAAATAAAAGAATGGTGAGGACCTCACGCTGCTTAGCCTTTTAACAGTCCTTTAATGTTTGACAATGAATGGATCTAAGTGGTTCATGGTTTTGTTTTGTTTTTTTGTTTGTTTGTTTTTGTTTTCTTTTGGAAATTGTGGGAAAAAAAACTGTGTGTAGATGTTTGAGCCTTGCTACTGCTACTGCTGAGTAGACTGGACATTTTAAAACATTGGTTTCATACCTCTTATTCTTACAAATGAGGAGAACGAGCACGACAAATAACTTGCTTGAGCTTTTAGAAACAGAGTAAAATTTGGATCATTATTTCCCCTACTTAGGCCTCTTGTATTGTAAGTAAGGAAACTATAGACTGCAGGGAAAGTAAAAGTTTCCTGGAACACAGGGAGTGTCTTGTGTTATGGAGGAAACTCCAGTCCCCTTAAACCCTTCAACACTGGGGCAAACAAAAAAGGTCTGAGGGTACTTTTTCTCTTTTCCTTATTGTTTTACTTACTTTCCACCACCCCCTCACCACCTCCAAATTTTGGATAGCAGTGTCTTGATTCATACAAAGAGGATGACAGATCTTACAAAGGACTCAACAACGAGATCTAATCGTCAACACATATACATGTATCCCTTGCTATGTTCTAAAGGAGAGCCCGTAGAGGCTGAAGGACCATTACATGCATTGTAAAACATGCAGGGAAATCATGTTTAATGGAAGCAAATATATGCCAATGAGAAAATACGTTTGTAAAATGTTCTGGGTTTTGTAATAACCTTAAGGGATTTATTTTATTCAATAGTATGTTCTATACATAAATGGGAATTATGTGGATCATTGATGTTGAATGAAAATAGATGTCCATTGACAATGTCTGAGTTCAGCCTCCTCTCTGCACTTGAATGTGGAAGCCCTCACTCACATCTTATCTGGACTAAGAAGAGGAAATATTCATCTGGGGTAATGAAATGCAAACCTGTTATTTTACTTACATTCCATACCTCTTCTCCAAATTTTAGATAGCAATGTCTTGATTCACACAATGAGGATGACAGATCCTACAGAAGAGTCCACAATGAGGTCTTGTCACCAACAAATATGTTTTTGTCCCTTGCTATGTTCTACAGGAGAACACACAGAGTTTGAGGGAATTTGAACTGTGGAGCCAAAAAACTTGGGCAAAGACTTGAGACTTAGGAGTGACAGACAGAAAGGAATTTTTTTTCCAGAGTATTTGGGAACAAAATAGAAAGATAGTAAGGATAGGTGAGGACTTACCAGAACAGGGTGGCTTTCTCTGCTACTTATATTCGTCAAACCATTCAAAACGCAGCCATCTTCCCAGATAAGAAGGGAGCTTGTTTTTCTTGTCTTTTGCTGCCTCTGTTTATCCTTGACTTCTGTTAACTTCACATTATTCATTTCCCAGCACCACCTTGTCTGGGACCACCATACAGTAAGAGCTCAGAGATGGGTAGAGAAATCCAATAAACCTAGGCTCCTGAACTTTGTAAAGGTTATTTTATTTTTTTCTTCTTTCTCAACCATTAAACTAAGCTTCAATCCCTACCATACACAGCTGAAACCCAGCCAGATGTTCATAGCTGCTCTACCATTCTGTTTTTAATGGGTTTAAAAACATTTCTTTCTTTTTTTTAAGGCAAACATTGAAGAAAGGAACAAAGCTTTTCTTCCCTTTCCTTTCCTCTTTATTTTTGTATACTGCGTTCTCCTCTACACCTCCACCCCCTCCAGCTTGCCCTGGGAGGGACCGATCTTACAAATCCATTCTGGAAACTAAATTTGTTTAGAAAAGTTGCACAAAGAAACCTCAGTAGCTCCTGCACTGCCCCGAGTCAAGGCAGAGTCTGTATGTGAGAACTCCTCTGAGGAGTGGAGACACTTTTCAAATGCTTTCCTTATTTCAATGGCACACCTGCTTGGCTATCATAATATAGCTCACATCCTTTTGCTTGGCTTTGTTTAGGTAATTACTAGAGTTTACAAATACGCCTTAAAATATAATTACTGTAGATTTGCCTAGGAAGTTCAACAAGCACGTCGCAGGAGTTGTTGAATTGTGTTGCATACACAGAAATATACTGCTTTGAAATATTATTACTTGGTCCCGAAGGAACTGGGTAACCAGATTGGAATTGTTGGAGATTATGTAAATTTTACTCTTAATTTACATATATATACGTATATATACGTATATATATGTATATATATATACTTTCATTATTGAACACTAAATCTGTTTCATAATGTATGCATACAGAGGACAGAGGACAGAGGACAGAGGACAATCACGGCCCATACTGGGAATGTGACCCAGTCACTTACATCTGAACTGCTGCTCTTGGTGTCTGTGTGTCAAGTTGGGGCTTTAGACTTTCTGTTCTGTAACATTACACTTCTGTAGAATTCTTGGAATTTTTCAGATGTTTGCTTCTTTCCAGTGCTTTCTCTACCAAACCAAAGTAGATGGATATTCACTGGAGTAGTACATGCTCAAGTTTATTTATCTTTGTATTTATCAATTTATCTGAGAATCATTTTTGTTTGCTTTAGTTTTTTCTTTTTCGGTCTGTTCAGTGAATATAAGAATATGTGCCACAGCCAGTGCCTACTGGGGCTTCAAGAGAAGGCTCATAGAAGGCACTCAACATAAAAGTACATGCTTAATACCTGGTGGCTGTTTATATTATTACAGTCTTAACATAGCTGACCATTTCAACATTGCCTCAACAGAAAAATCCCCTCTCTTAATAATCATGTAAATAGAATTTCCCATTTATATTCCAAATACTAAACTATAAAATGAAAAGTTCATTCAGAGGACTGTATTACCAGAACCAACATTTTAAAACACCAACTCAACTATCAAAGGCCTCACACACTGGAGTTTCAGTAAAGAGGGGGAAGATGCCACCACTCCCACAGGCCTTTGAGCTCCCTGGTTGTGGCTTTGAAGCCCAGTACAAAGGCTCGGCAGAGGGCACCAGCGTGCACCTTCACATGAGGCCACACAGGAAGAGGCACTTTACATATCATGCTTCCTGCTGCATATTCTTATCCCTTAAGGCAGCTAAATGTAGTGAGGAATTTTTTTTTTTACTGTCCTTTTATTTAAATGCATAATCAGAATAGTTGCTAGGGAAGAACCGGAGAGAGAGAAAACAGTTCCAGAGTGGAGTCCTTTATTGATCTAAGAACTGCTTTATGAGCACAGAAAGTTTTACCCTCGGTGCAGAAGTGCCTGGAGTCTATTATTTGTGAATTAATAAGCTATACTAAGCAGGGAGTGAGGGAAATGTAGTGGCACAGTTTCAGGTTTGTTCCCAAGTTTTGATGATTTAATCTGACAAGCATGAACAGTGCAAAAACAGTTTCCAAGGTTTTGTTGACTTCTTATCAGTGAACTCGTGGCCTTCTTTTAATCACACCCTTAACCCAGCTACCACTTACTGCCTGTCCTGACTACTCCCAAGACTACCTGTTCTTTCTCCCTCAACATTTTTCCAAACCTCAGATCTATATTTACCATTGTCTCACATGTGGAAGACCTGGAATTAATCAAGAATGGATCATGGTTCCTATCAAGTTATTATTTTCCTCTCTTGATTCCTTAATGATTCAAATGTATCTGATCTCTGGTGTTGTAAATCTCATATGTCTTCAAAATCTCCATTTCATTCCCCTGGTTACCACAGGCTGGCTCAACTCTCATTTTCTATAGTAGCTTTCCAGTGAAATGTAGTCCTAGGTCATTGTTTTTGATTCGTAAGAGTATATCCATTCTGCCCAGAGTACCCCGGCTCCCTCTTTCTCTGGGCTGAAATAAAATGTAATGTTTAGAACAATGTTGTGTTCAGATGTGAATCAGATTGGGAAGATGGCCAAGTAGTTACAATTATGCTTAGTTTCACTGAACTTCTAAGTCAACAACAAAATGGTCCTCAAACTCTGAGCAGCATCTACAACGAACAGATCACGGTTAAACTAACCTTTTCATTCTGTGGGTTTTCCAAAGAACGTTATCTTTCAAATTCCTACTTGAATGTCACAATATCTCTTCATGTTAGAATGACCCCTGTTGGATGACTTCATAGGAACAATTCCATAGGATATTAACAGAAAACACATAAGAAAAGAGCCTACATATTCACATAAGAAAGGTTCAACCTTATTACCAATCAGGAAATATAGCTGAAAATATGAAATATTTTTTTTTTGTTTTTCACTTGATATCTCAAAATGTTAAAGGTAGTTAATGGTCACTACTGTTTCTAGGAAGGTGGGAAAGCTAGACACACATAAGAAACAATAGATTAGGAGTGTGACTTTAGTTACATAAGCCACTGATCTTATGCTACACCATTACATCAGGTCTAGTCACTGAGGACTCCACATGGGTGTGTGTGTTTCAGACAAATACTTTGCAATCACCAGAATAGAAGGAGAACCAGGATCATTGGAAAGCTCAAGAAGGGAAGGAAGCAGATGAAGAATAGTACAAGGTGTAGCTGGTCTAGCTTTGGGAAAGGAACTGGGAAACCTCTGCTTTCTTGAGCTTAATGTCGTTGGCTTAGAATCTAAACTTCAGACACTGGTTGTCCTAGCATTCGTGGTCAAAGGACTGGGATGAGAGTGCAAAGAGAAGTGATTTGTACTCAATTACCATGCCAATTTCTAATGTTTTCTTTTTAAGAGAACACATATACTATGATACAGTTATGGGTAGATAGTAGCAAAGAATATAGCACAGTAAGTTCAACAATCAGAACATCCATCTGGGAGTCTAACAAGTAAAGACAACTCTAGCTACACCTTCTCCGTCAACTCCTTCATGTCCTTGTCCATTTTAAGACAGCACAGGGTGGCTAATTGAAATAAAGGATGGAGGAAGCTGGTCAAGAGATAATAGAACAAAACAAGTTAAAAAAAAAAAACACTGGCAGCAATTGTCGATCATTGCTTCAAACCCTTCTATACTTGGTGCACTGTCCTGTTTTTCCTCCAAGTCCCAGGATCCATTGTTCCAACAGGAACCATTCCATATGCCATACTTAAGAACTGGACCAAAGAGACACAGAGACATTACCAACTGAGTAAAAATGGGTGTTTGCAACTAACAGTTGACCTTCAAACCTTTTATCGGTAAAGGTATATATTGTAGCAATTTCCTAATTGCAGTTAAGTGAGACTTGGAGAAATTAGGCACATTTTCTCTGGAAATCAGCTGTTTGCAACTTTCAGAATGCACGCAAGTGGCCTAAAAGTTAATAGACATGTCTATGGTAAACATTACCATCATAGGAAAAATAAAAAAAAAATAATGGCTATGGCTATGGTCTCTTATAAGCCTTTCCCATAGAGTTTGAAACACCCTATCAAAATCACAAGAGTGGAGCACACTTGTACCACACAACAGTCGCTGAGATGCTTACATGGACCTAGAGTATCCCTCAGAGATCTCAGAAATCATCTAAATGTAGGTTGTCATCAGCTGTTGCTTAGCTAACCCAGCATAGTTGAGGATGACAGTAACTGAGAAAGCGGCCAATCTTAGAAAATGGACTTTATCCAAGGTCTGCAGAAGCCACCACTACTGAATGTCCACTGAGGACTCATCTCAGCTAGGAGTCTTCCTGGGAATTCCACATTACCTCCCAGTGCTTCCTTGAAACCTGACAGAACGCCATCTTTCACAGATGGCTTGAAACAAGAAAGAAAAATAGAATGGAGAGAGGGAGTGGGGAAAGAATAGGTGCGGGGGACAGAAAAGGAATGAAGACGCCAGGCAGGAATCAAAAGTGCTCTATGTACCTTGAATGTGGGGTATAAAATGAAAACAAAAACCGCGGTGACAAAGACTCTTTCAGCTCTTGGAGCCTTCTGGGGCTTGTTCCTAGGGAGGCCACAAGCTGCTGCTTTACAGCAGTGTCCCCTGCTTAATTAGCATTTTTGGATCCACCACAATTCAGCTGGATAGCCATTTCCTTACAATTGATAGTCGCCTGGAAATGGCTTTCGCAGCTGGGCCACGAATCCCTCGCCCAGGGAGCCTGTAATCGAGCCGCTCAACAGCCTTGTTCAGCCATAATTAATATTTCTTGAACTGATGCTCAGAAGCCCCAGTAACTGTGTTATACCAGTGGGGAGCCAGTTGGAAGAGGATTTACTGCTGGACTAGGGTGACCCAGCTGTGCAGCCACCAGGCCTAGGTGGGATGACAGCTCCCAAGCACTCACCATTCACCACCTAAAGTAGCAATGGCAAGACGGAGAGCAGCGTGGATTCCTGTTTCATTCCTGGTTCTGAGGCTACCAAAATTCTCAATGGGAGATAACCATACTGTAAGACTGGGATTTTCTCTCTCTCTCTCTCTCTCTCTCTCTCTCTCTCTCTCTCTCTCTCTCTCTCTCTCTCTCTCTCTCTCTCTCTCTCTCTCTCTCTC
>NW_021604712.1:5526957-5638261 GCF_004785775.1 Grammomys surdaster | reverse complement strand
CTCTCTCTCTCTCTCTCTCTCTCTCTCTCTCTCTCTCTCTCTCTCTCATATACATGCCTATGCGGTGAACTAACCTTTCCTCTTGAAGTCCAGAGCTTCCAAAGACAGCCCGAGGAACAAGAATCATTTTGCAGCACATCCTATTTCCGACCTTTGATTCGCAAAAGGGAGACTGTGGCCTAGAGATGTTAGCTGGCTGGAACTCAGGGTGAGGATTGGTCACCCAAACAGATCTCAAGGAGGAGACTTGCAATGTCTAATCTGTCTTTCATTCTTCCAACACTGCAGTTTGTATTGTTGCACTGGGTGAATTTACTGAGTAAGCGATGTAGTCCAGGGCTGGGTTGGAAACTTTCTGTATGATGGATTGAACTTGGTGGGATGACAAGAGTAACTAAGTTATCCAACATCAGTTCTCTCAAGCAGGAATACACACGCACACACACACACACAGAAAGAGAGAGAGAGAGAGAGAGAGAGAGAGAGAGAGAGAGAGAGAGAGATCACATCAATTGCTAGTGCTTCGATGCTTATGAGTGCTTAAGTTTAGCATCATACGAAAACTCTTGGAGCTTCAAAACTATGACAGAATACAAAAGTGTCACCTTCCAGAAAATACTGTGAAGGGGACCTGATTTATTCTATACAAAATATCTGTTATAATCCCCAGCAAAGTAAACTTGGTGCCTGACTCAATAATAAAATTTCTACAGTTCCCTGAAAGACTAACCTTACTGCTTTCAGATGTAAACACAGTTGAGAGTTGCGCATTACGTTTCATGCCTGTAGCTCCAATACTTAGATGGCTGAGACCGGAAGACGTAGAGTTATAGGCAAGCCTGAGCTACATAGCACCTAGTAACAAAGTAGCCGACTCAATGCTCCATTTAGGTTTTAACATGATTTCTTAAAAAACAAAAAGACACTGTTGAATTCACTTTAAACTTCCATACTCCTTTGCAACTGCTTGTCTTGCTAATCTTTTAAGAATCTAGCATCCCTACACACCTCTTGCTCTGTTCCATCTTATTTCTTTGCCTGTTGGTGTGTTTTCTATAAAATTCTCCTTCCACAGGTTAAAACTTACTAGCCTATTGAGTTTCTGTTTGTTGCAGACTTCACAACCATGAATGTCCTCATACTCTTCCCAGTCTGTGTTTCCAAAATATGATTGTTAAAGCACTTACAGACCAAAGTAAAACTTGGTCTACTTGGATGTCACCTACCTGATCCGACTTGTCCTTTTATGGTGAACACTGGCATCTTTGCGTACTGATCTCCAGTTTATCTTAGTTTATTTTTTTTAAAATACCTGCATATATTTTTTTAAAAATACCTGCATATAGAGTAACTTAAAGCTAGTGACTAACAAAAGGATTTAGCACAAATCTTGGCCTACTTCAAGGCCTTGGCAAACATTTGCAAAAGTAGTAAATGATGAGTGAATTAATCTGAAAGTAATTTATAACAATGGAATATTTTCATCCTATGAGAGCAGCATCTAAAACTGAAAGGAAAAAAAAGACTCAAAAATAAAATTAAACTTATGGTAATGTTTTTAAAATCTCACTTTTAGCTTAGCAATGTTATATGAATGTTTGATGAAGCTCTGGGCTTCCAAACAAAAGTTGAACTCATTTCTTTAAAAAAAAGTCAAATGGTCTTAACTAGTCCTGTTGCTAGAAGAAACTTTCTAGAAAGCTATTTTTCTCTTCTTGAGCCTGCAATTGAAAATAAATTTGTCAGGTTCCTTAGTGACTTGAGACCCCATGACACTGGTGACCAATGAAACTATAACAAAGGTGATGTTTTCTACTTCCAGATATGTGATCAGCCTAACCAAGATCCTCCATGATGGAGCATCCTCTTCCACAGTATCCTTGGAAGATGTGAGCTGAAAGTTTGGAAATTAAGGATGCTGGCCTATTCCTATAATTCCAGCCTCCCAAGTAAGGAGGCAAGAGAATTCTTGCAGTTTCAAGAACAGATTTGGTTACATAGTGAATTCCTGGATAGACTGAGCTGCAAAATAAGACATCGTCTCAAAAATAAAACTATCTTGAGGAACCCTGCCCCTTCAGCACCAAAACTTGTTTGTAAACAGGCAAGTAATCAGTATTTGCCATATTAATCTTTTGAGCCTCATATTTGGGGTATCCTTCCTTGGTACACTACATGTCAATTTAAACTAAAGCATTGCCTAATTGTGTTTAGCTAAACTTGATTGTATTAATTTGGAAGTACACTGGTGAAAACGGGGATATAGCCAACTGGAAATTCATGCTAGGTAACGGAAAAATATTTGTAAAATCACTTGCTGCTATGACTTAGAATATAAATTACCAAGTTTGGGACATAGGAGAAAGAAACTTCAAATCCTAGTGGCTTTGTGTTCCTGCTGCCTTTGGTGGGATAATTAGTAAAGCAGATGCACCGTGGGAGCATTGACAATATAATAAGCTAGCCGAGACAAAATGAAGTCTAAATATTAACAATGGCTTACAGAAAAAGTATACGATTGAACAGGGTCTCAGTCTGGTAGATCAGAAGTCAGATAGCATGTGATCTTCTGATTCAAGGTTGCCATAGGTTGAGTTAAGAGAGATATCTAAGACCTAAGGTAAAGAAATAAAACTGATCTAAAAAGAGCTTTGATATGATTACCAATGGCTAAATAGAAACATCAGAAGGCTGTTAAGTTTCCAGATGTTTGCTGCAACAAGAACTACAAGTGGACCTGAAAAGACTGAAGTCATTGGACAGAGTCTTCGTGTAGCCAGCCCTGAGTTGAAAAGGAGACAAAACACGCTGACTTCGCAAAGGCCGAATTCCCCTACCTCCTGGTTGACCCTAGGAAGAATATATGTTCAAAAGATATCCCCAGATGGCTGAGCAGTCACAGTGGAGTGAGAGAAAGAATGTTCTCTTCCAGACATCAGAGTCAGAAATAAGCAAAAATCTCCTTTGCCAGAGCAGGGGACTCTAGCAATAAAATGTCTACCCAAAGGGATTTCAAAAACTCATAGTGACTGAATAGACTTTAGCTATTCAGTGTTGTATGATGAGGTTATGAAGGAGAAAATTAAGCTGCTTTTTTTTCTAGCCCACATCAGTATTCCAGGGGACTTGACAGAGGGTACTACATCACCTGGACATCTCTAAATGTGACTGTGTTGGGGATCTGCATAAGATAGTAGGCATCATTCTCAGAGTAAGGCCAAGTATGATCATCATAGTGGAAAAGGCATTGACCAGGAGATGAATGTACAGAGAGATGAATGTACATGGAACAAATGCCTACCAAAAAGTAGAAAAAGAGGGAGGAATGGGAAATTGGAGAGAAAGATTCCATGTTTTCTAATATTGATATCCCATTCCTGAAAGCATTTCTCAGTGGTCCAAACCTTAGAATAGCTAAACTATAGAGAATCTGCATTATCTTTGTGACCCATCATAGAGCCACTTAATTATCCCACGGAACCTCATCAAAGATACCTGAGCTAGGAGGGCTTTTATAAATCATCTGATTAATGATTTCATTTGATACTCTATTCATTTGCCTGACAAACATATGTTGAGCACCTTCTACACACAAGAGTCAGAGGTAGCTGCTGTTACACAAAACTTACTCACACCCAGCCACAGCCATCTACTCTTTCAGCCTCCCATAGCAGTATCCCATATTTGACCATTTCTACACAAAAAAATCACTAAGAAGCAACAGCCTTCTCCTTCTAAGGGTCCTAGAGAGGCTCATGGAGGTCAGTGCTTTCCACTTGCCCTAGAAATAGCAAAGGTCAAAACACAGTTATTACTAGAAAATAATTGATGCCTATGACATTTAAAGAATAAAATTAATTATCATAGCATTTTCCTATTTCTATGGAAATTTCTCCTCATTTGTATCTGTGAATGCATAGCCTGTATGAACTCAGAGACCACACCCTCCAAACACACAAGCCTATACTTCACTCTGCTCATGTTTCCTTATATCGGTTTTACTGGGTATACCAAAATGGAAGGGCTGTTATTCCTAGACTTGAAATTTAATGCAAATCTTTTAAATATACCTCTTTCTGCTTTGATTTCTTCCTCAAAAAAGAAAACCTGGGAGTAAGCACTCATGGAAATACAATGTTAAGAAAGCAATATATTTCCTCTTTGAAATTCCTCTTTGAAAACACTTGAACATACTATCCCCTTCTTCAATCTTGCATACAGTTTGGCTTTTGTTTCTTTCTTGCCAGGATTCCATGATGGCCACGTAAATTAATTTTTTTGCCAGCTCTATTATTAATTACGATCTCTAACTTTATTTCAGGCCCCAGGATATATATATATATCAGTTGATATTACCTTAACTCTTCCTCATTAGTTCTAGCACTTCATGGGGCTTGTTGCCTACAGCTCTTGAGGCAAGCCTACCTCAGAACTGCCCAGTAATTGTTGAGCCTTTTGTTGTTGCAGTTAGTTAGTTAGTTAGTTAGTTAGTTAGTTAGTTACTACTTCTTTCCCCATACTGACCACTCTAAATTTTTCCTGAATTCACATTAGGTAAACAATCTCATTTCCTTGGTCAATGGTCACATAAATCTTTATTTCATCTTCAGCGTTCGATCTCATAATCACCAACAGAGCACCAATAACCTCAAAACCATTTAGCCAGGCTGGCTCTGTGACCTCAACACTTTTTTTCATACCTTCGGGAATTAAAACCGTTAGAGATTACTGCCTAGTTCTCTTTGACTTGTAGTCTTTATTAGGCTTTTGGCTTAATACAAAAGAAATAAGCATTGAAAAAAAAATCCTTTGACCCTCTTTAGCTTCCCAGCTGCTATGAACTCTCTTTTTTGTTCTTAGTGAATCTCTTTGAAGTTCTCTGCTTGCCCTTCTCCAGTGACACATCCATGGCTTGTCTTATGATGCCTATTAATCTTGCCAAATTCAGCAATCTTACCTTGCTTAGCAGACCTCCCAGCCACTCTTCAGATTATTAGTCAGCCTCACTAGACAGCGTGACTCATGGACCCTCTTCTCGTTGAGCAATGCTTTTCCTTCTTTGTGCCTTTTAAGTCTCTAACACCCGATAGCCTGTCATATCCCCATTTTTCAATGAAGACCCTCAGGCTGCACAATGAAATATCCTACCTACCAATTGACTTGACTGAGCATCTGGCTGTCCTCAGATAGTTCAAGTTCAATACAGCAGAAGCTGAAACCACACTCCTTTCCCCTGCCAGTACCTACTTGGCCTCTCAGTTGACCAACACAAGCATATTCTTGTAGATAACTTTCATCAATGGGCGTGTCTCCTGATCTCATGTCCTCTTATGTCTTGAAATTTCTCTACTTTCTCATGATGTCTCCACTGAGTGTTTCTAGAGATTTGTTAGTTTGCTTTAAATCTATCCACTTTAAATTCAACCTCCACATACTTATGGGAAATTTTTTGCTTTCTGCTTGGTCTTCCTACACCATGCCGCTTTCCTACCTGCATATTGTTTCCTCTCTCTGCTTCATCTTGGAGTATCCCTCCCTCTTCCAGTTTTCCCCTACTATCTCCCTTGTCTGTACAATAATAAACAAGGTATTCATGTGATGGGCCTTGCATTCCTTTGCTTAAGTATATCTTCCATACAAAGCCCCACAGATCTCACCACCTGTCTAAGCTTCACTTCCAGAAAACTGTGGTACTCTGTCTTCTGGTACCATAATGCCCCATACATTACTCTACTATTTTAGGTATCGCATTTCGTTTGTAGCATCGTAAAAGCAGAGCTATTTTGTTTTTTCTGTGTACCACCAACACCCAGTGTGATGTCTACTCATGAAGTGTCAGGAGAATGGGACACTTGTAAAATTCTCAGACTTTGATGGCAGTAAAAGGTGATGTGAAGATGATAATCAATGTGATCTCCTCAGGAAGGCTTGCCTCTGAGACAGTTCTATTTGGAGAGTTTTCAATGAAATCAGCTGCCCTCGTCATCTATAAAATCCCATCACAATCAGAATCATCTGTATTTCAAGTGTTCCATAAACACGTGTGTTTAGTGGCTACTATGCTAGTTAAAAAAAAAACTGTCTGGAAAAATCAGTGCTTATTATAGTGAAGGCTATAGTGTAGACAAATACAGAAGAAATAGCCAACATAGACAGTGGCAAAAATAGAAGCACCACTATTCTTACTGCTTGTGATATTTATGTTGAAAACAATCTCCATTAAAAAAAAAAAAACCAAGCTGTCCTTCTGATGAAACCGGAGGGTTTTTATAGGCTGGCTAAACCAGAGAATGATAAAATATAAGGCCAGAATGTTTATCTTTGCAACGTTTGTCAAGTCGAGGAACTACACCATAAGAACAGGACGCAAAGAAATGCAGATAACCACTGTTGCCTCCCTGTCCCTGGTGCCTGTTGAGTCGAGGCCAAGAGGGATGTTCAGGACAAGGAGACACACACACAGTGTTTATGATCCTGCAGCACTCTGGCATACTCTAAGTCTTTAGCTGCATGGACGGCATCCAAGACTCACTTCTCTTTATGCTAAAGGCACGGAACAGAAAAGCCTGCAAGTAAAAAATTAAGCCACATAACAAATGTTTTCTTCCCACAAATCTTGTTTTCCTTGTAGTGAGGAAACGAGGGCTTTAATTCTAACCACAAATTGTAACCCAAGGTGAAGAAAATGTCCAGGAAGAGAAGTGGAAGATCAGAAATAGGTTGGAACAAAGAGGGGCTGGAGGGGTGGGCGGAGATTAATCTTATTAGGATCGTATATCATGAGGGTGTCAGGTGTGAAGGCAAACGAATGGCCTGTGTTTATCTGTGCTAAACCGTGCGGCTCACCCAAACATCTACTCTACAGAGCGTTTTTTTCTCCAGTAATAAATTGGCCGAGTCTCAGGGCGTTGATAATAAAGCGCGTTTACTGCAGTTAGAGATCTCTCTCAGCAGGTTTTAGATGCAACCATCCTCGCCCACTCTCTTTTTCTCTCTTTCTCCCTCTCTCTCTCCTTTTTATCACTGCTGATTCGAAAAGCCCTTTGGAAAGATGAAGTAGGTAGAAATCAAAATAAATGGATTCTATTAAAACCGGCAATGCATCAACCGCTTGATAAAGTGATTAATAAACAGATTCGGATGGTGATTGATTAAACTCTTTAATCAAAGTGCTAAACTGACTTAATATGGAGGGTTTCAACATGTTCAGAGTGTACATTTTCCCTGCCTATGGTTCACGGTTGTTTATGTAACTTTTCTGAAATGTATCCCTTAGGTCGAACCTTCAGAGGGCTGGAGCTCTGGAACGTGTGAGATTATGAAGTATTGCACACTGTGTTAGCTGCTGAATGCTCATGAATTATAGGTGCTTCCCGTAAGGCAGCAAGTCATTTTTCAGAATTTTGAGCCCCTTCAACACAAGAGCCTTTGCTTCCATCACTTCGTAACTCTTTAGGCCTTAGTCTGTAGTGGATGCAAGAAACTGCAAATTTAGAAAGTTCTATCCCCTCCTGTTCCCCTGTAAGCAGTAACAGCTTTACTTCAGAAGGTCAAGATTTTGATGGTGAAGGAGTAGTCTCGATTCTACCATTCTGGTAGCTTCATGTTGTTTAGGAATGGGTATATTTTATCTGGTGCATTGAAGTTTCTGTATCAGGCATCATTTTTGATATAATTAATTATCCACTCATTAAGTGAATAAGCCTGCTAAAATTCTGTGACTGTCATACATGTTTGCTCAACTCACATTCCCCAGAAGCAAAATGTAAACATATTTGGGATCAGAGATGTGGAGTAGGACAGGGGAGAGTATGGTGTAGTGACCCTGTGAACTAGAGAGAACCTCTGTTAGCCCACATTGTAACAAATGAAACTCAAAACATGCTCCCAATTCTGTACACAGCTCTTAGGGTAAATCACAGTGCTAGCAGTAACAAAAAGAGAAAACAACACCCAAGATGGAGGATCTTATTATGCAAAAAGGCACATCACACAGGGATGAAAATGGTCTTTCTTTCAATGAGTTAGTGAAGAAATACTAGTCACTGGGGTCTCTGAAGACCACTGACCATGCAGATATCTGAGTGTGCTTCTGGGAGCCCATGGCAGTTAATTTGCTGTTAAAGGCAAGTAGAGGCAAGCTGGTTGTCACGACACAAACCTATAATCCCGGTTCAGGAAGATTAGAACTTCAAGGCCAAAGTTAGTTATATAACGCATGTGAGGTCAGCTGGTGTTACAACACTGTACCCCCCCAAAAAATGAAATAGAATAAAATAGAAGATGAGGTGGGGCTTAAAATTTATTTGTCAAATACAGTAAGACATGCAAGAGAGCACTATGACAAAAGACACAAGAGTGTCTTTCTGCACTATGTTGGATGCACAAAGGAAAGCAAAACATGAGGGTGGTTGGAATTATCTTGGAAAATAGCGAACTACAAAGAGTGTGGGATGGAAAGCAGGCATTGCCAGAGTAGATGCTAAAGTAAGGTACAAGAGCCAGGATCCTTAGGCTTAGATATTAACTCTGCCAGTTAGAGACCGAATAACCTTAATGGAGAACTGAGAATATGTGTACAGACTTCCTAATGCTCAACCACAGGAAATAAGGGTAGGCAGAATCATTGCCACAGTGACTGGAATCATAGGAAGTCCTTAGATCAATGTGAAATGTAAGTGGTCCCTGATGCTAGCAAGGATTCTTAGCAGGGGTTTCCAAAAACTGTCTTTGGAAGAGTAGAAGTACACTTTGGGAAAAACTAGAAGGAGATTTTTTTAAAACATCATTTGTAGTGTAAAATATAGGAAGTAGGCAAATCTGTTCAAACACAACCTAGAACCACTACAGAGAAGTAAAAAGGACTTTTCTAATGATGTGTTAAAATATAAAATTGTCATTCTTTGTGATTCTAGAATTGGACAGAAATTCAGACTACAAATAGATTTCTATATCCTGATTCACTCTATGGGCAGGTTCTATAAGAATCTAGAGTAAAAGAGATGTCCTGGAACAAACTGAGGTATTTAGAGGCAGCCTGGTCAGTCCTGGCTTCTGTTTATCTTATTCCAATATACTTTTGAACTCGCACTTGAGCACTTGTGACTAGCTGAGGCTTGTTATAAGAGCTGGTTTCAGTGTGTTTAAAATATATTCAGAAACTTTCAGAATATCTAAACTATGTGTGTGGACTGCTTTAGGCTGAATAACTTATCAGGTAACACTGAGAAACAGAAAGACAGAAATACATATGTGAAGAGTGAGGGATGAGAAAGAAGGGAAAGTAGGAAGGGAGGGAGAAACACACACATACATATACACACACATACACACACATACACACACAAGGTGAAGGGGTGATCCTTATTTATTACTTTGTCCTGTTGCATATACTTCTGGATATGGTGCTGTGAGAAGCTTCTAGTCTGTTGGAGTTTACAGAAGAGACACCCAGTGGACATGCCTGTCCTCAGTCGACAAACTATTTGGGGGCCACTCACCTATTTAGGGATAGCTTTCCAAAGTCTGAGTATAGAATAGAAGAGATGTCTGTGGAGAAATCTCTGGAAACAGAGAATGTAGAACCAGAATGTAAGTGGGGACTCAATGCTCAAACAGGAAAGAGCGACGTGAGGGTAAGATTTGAAATGAGTGATCAAGTGTTAAATGCCAAAGTGGGTTCTTAAATGAAGAACGTTGAATATCTTCTTCACTGAGTATGTTTTACACAGTAGTTAGGTTCTATAGACAATCAAGATGAATCTGAGGGAATGACTCCTCAAGGTGTCATCAAGTTCAACCTTCCTCTCTACCACCACGGTGCTGGATAGTGGGGATCTAAGCATCCTTTCCTTTGATAAGCTGCTCTTTTGATCAGATGAAACAGAATATGAAAAGGTCTACCACCATGAACTTTCACCAGAAGTAACATTAGAATTCATACTTACAAGCAATGACTCACTCATTTGACAGTGTTCACTGAGTATTCATCAAGGGCCTTCAGTGCAGTGACTCTACAGTAGGCAGCATGAAGTACAAACTCAGAGCAAAAGATGAAAATGGGTCCTTCCCCTAGTGTGCTCACAATGTAGCAGAGAGGCATCTTAGGTCTCACATAAGACTGAACGTGTGTTTGCCCAGTGATCTACAACTCTGATGGGATCAGAGCAGACACAGTGCATAGTGGTGAGTGAGTTCTGGGCAAGGGCATGAGTCCTGAAACGGCAAAGAAGAGTTATATGCGCTGATTTTATAAAATGCATTAGAGAAGCAGAGAAGGGAGTTGAGACAATCATGTAGATTTTATTCCTCCAAAGGAGAAATAAAGTGGTGGAGATGTGTATAGCTCAGAGAGTGGCATGCTTGTCTAAAATGCAAAAAGGGTTAGATTCACCATCCAATACTGTGCAAACTAGAGTGGTTGTAATCTTGACAGTTAGGATGTAGAGGCTGAAGAATAAAGAAGCTCAAGGTCATCCTTGGTAACATCATGTGTTTGAGACCAGCCTTGGCTACAAGAGACATTGTCTCAGAAAATAAAACCAAAAAAGTCAGGAGTAAAGTAAGTGTGGTTGAAACACATAGGAAACATACAGAAGAAAAGAAACTTCAGCTGGGCCTGGGACCTAATACCTGGTGAGCACTTGAGAGCATATTTGCAGCCCCAGACTCCTGAACAAATGGAAAGGCTTTGTGGATGAGAGGGACACAAGGCTAGGTTTATGAGTAGCAGGAGTCAGTTTCAGGCTGCTAATGTCTGCAGAATTTACATCTCCACTCAACTCCGGGGAGCTTTGAGAAAGTTTTTAAAAGTGCAGATTGCTGGACATTTGAATTCTTCAGGGGATACAAGTCTCACTGGTAGGTCCTGGCCTCATAGAAGAAATATTCAATAGCTCAATCAAAGCCAAGGAGTGAAGAGCACAGGGACCAATGGCTTACAGGAAGAGCTTACAGCTAGCCTCCAACTGTCTTAACAGTGTCAATAAAACTTTAAAATCAATAGACTGATGGAGTGTCAACTGAAACACATCCCAGAAGAGGCTGATGATGTCACCGGGACCTGGGAATAGGCCTGCAATAGCATCTCTGTCTCTCCCCTTGCCACAGCCCCCAGGTACCTGAATAGTGCAAAAATCTTTGGAAATGTATTCAGTTCCTTTTAGATAGAGGACACTAAATGTTGTATTCACATAGATTTTACTTTACTGAGGTGATAGATGATTATGCTTAATATTCAGGAAACACAAAAGGAGACCTAAAAATGTCAGAAACCATCTGAAGATGATAACAAGGAACAGTTGTGTGAATGTTTCTATACACAGCTTTTAAAATCATTGAGAGGACTCACATATATTTTGATACATTTTTCCCATTGTTGTGGAAAGGTCCCTGTAAACATTTGAAGAGCAATGTGAATTTATATCTATTTTAGCTTATTAAACTTTTCCATTGTTGGACACTTATAGTGTTTCCAATATTGAGCTGAACATCGTGTTCATAACACCACTAATATTTGTGTTATTACCTTAAATAATGTGAAAATCAGGTACTTGATTGCCCACTCACTGCTGTTTCAAGGAGTTGAGATATGTGGGAAAAGATATACTATGAATATTAAAGCATCATGACATCTAAGGGTGAGTATCCTAATTTTGGTTTGCAATGGCAGAATGATATAAACTTAAAGCAGGATTGAAAATGGGAGGTTCCAGTCTTGTCAAACCATTATAATACCACTAAATTGTCCAGGTTAAGATTGATCACAAACATTTTTATACTCAGTTCCTAATACTGTATGGATATCAGCTCAATAATTATTTGACATATAAGCTATACACATCTATACAAAATACCAATCTGTCAATGTAAATATTAGTAAGCCATTCAACACACAAAAACATGTAACAAATAATTTGAAAGAACAAACCCAGGTAGTAATCAACTACAGTATACCTAAGGGAAGAAGAAATCGTATGTGGTTTTAAAATAGGATCATTTGAACTAAAAATGCTTACCAAAATGTTTTAGTAATTTGCCAGAACTGGTAGCACTTGCTTGTTAAGTCCCAGCACTTTGGAAATGGATCTACCAGGGCCCTGGTTTCTTCAAGGTAGTTTGGATTACTTACCTAATCTCAAGTAGTCAAACTATACCTAAGATAAATACTTTGATAGCTCAATTTTAATACATTTAAGTCATTATCTTTAAATCATTAACTTGTATGTGTTATTATTATAAAAATGGCTTTATAATGCCCTCCTATAAGCTCGGACATGTCTGCCAATATGGCTTCATTCAAAGAAAGTTCAAGATTTCTAGTAATGGCTTGGCAAGCCTCCATTGTTAACTTCCTCAGCTCTTGAGTATTTAAGTCACCAGTGTTTCTCTCTGTAGTACACCATGGATGTAGAATGGCCACTTCCTTCTAGGATACCTCGTATATGCAACAGCCATGCTTCCATCTGTGGTACTCAGTGTGTGGTGTACTCTCTGTGTGTAGTCCATCCTCTGTGGTCCACCACACATGTAGAACATGGAAGTGACGGATGAACAACTATCATCACAGTGATGGAGAATTTTCTGGTTGCCAATAATAATGTCTGCTTTATTGACATTTAACAGTAAGTAAAATGCAAGCGGAGTCTTAAAATTCACTCCACTGCCCAATGTGCAGAGGCAAGTTGTACTTCTGAGAGCCGTTCAGGAATTATTTACCTTAAAGAAAGTGCACTAAGATGATTCTGATTTTCAACTGGAGTTGTCAGAAGAGGAATTACCTTCACTGAAAGTAAACCACATTGTTTTCCTCACAGGTGGCTCAATTTAGCTGTTTAATCTTAGAAAAATGACAGATTTTGGATCAGAGGAAAAACTCTTGCTTCATTAGGTTTTGAAGAGTGTGAAAGATATTGTATGTCTGTGTCTGTGCTTCCGTCTGAGAATCAGGTGGGTGCACTGTAATTTTAGAGTAATTTGAAGCATAGAAAATAGAACGTCTCACAAATAGGTGTGTCTTGGAGTGGCGTGTGGGTGGCAGTGGGCTAAGATATTTCTTTTTGAAATAATATTTTGGTTTTACTGTCAGGTTTAATAACTTGCCCAAAATATATATGTGTGCATTTGCTCAGACAGTTTTTCGCAAAGGAAAAGGCCATGTAATTTTCATGACTGGCCACATAACCTCCTCCATTTGGTCAAGAGGGGAAACTAGTTGATGCCGGGGAAAATAGCTTAGAAAACCATGTGTGCTTTAAGCTAGGGATGCCAAAAGCAACGCAGATGTATGTCCTTATTTGGCTGAACTCTATTACAGTTCCATAAACTGTAAATGGAAATGGGATACACACACAAAGCAAAAGGAAATGTAAGAACTCAAGTATGTAGGATTTAATACAGAAGTAATCACAGGGCTTAATAGAGAACAGAGAATCCATGACTATGAGCAGGAAATAAAATGGCAGAGTTAGAAAACACCCATCATACTGGAAATTATTATCACTCCCATAATGATACATTTTGCTTGCAATAATGTGATATGACCTAGTAAGATTCCAAAGACTATGTGGTTTTTAATTGATGCCTCTAATTCTGTCATATGTAGGAATATTCTAGCAGGATAAAATTCACGTATCAAAGAGACAGATATCCTGCAGAAGACATGTGCTCAAGAAACTCTTTCTAAAATAAGTAGACTAACTAAAACTTAAAAATGCTCTTCATTGACACGTGTTGCTTAAATGTGTGTCATTAGGTTGATTACCATTCTGCGAACTAAAATTGCATATCCAGGCTGAATGTGTGCAAATACATGGACATATATATTTCACTTCAATTAAGCGTAAAAATAATGACTACATTTGAGATGGAGTACCTGGAGGTAGGGGAGGGTTGGTTGGAGGGAAGAAAGAGGAAAAGGAGAGTGGTAAATTGTTTTAGATTATTTAAAAAAAAAACAGAGTACATCTGACCTCTCATCCATTTGCAAGGCTGTCTATTCACTCTACAGCCTTTTTACCAGGGGTTAGTGTTCACAGGCCTAGAACTGGCCATCCTCCTAGAGGCTCCACAGCCTATGGAAATGGACCTTCAGCCATGCTTTGCACAAAAGCTTGCTGATTTTTCCACTGACATCTCAACACATGATCAATAAGTCTGGAAGTCTTAATGTCTTTCTGTACACTGAGATGGAGCAGGAAAGGACAAGATGAGATTGTGGGAATGATGCAGAAGACGGATGCTGGCTAAAAGTTTGTGATACCTGGTCCTGTCTTCTGCATGCTTCAAGAAGAAGCTACCTGTACTGCCTTAGGTGTTTGGAGCAGAAACCAAGACACAACGAAAGAGGAGAATTGGCAGGGCTTGTCCGGGCTTTGGTCCATATAGGGAGACAGAAATACCAGTACACATAGAAACTAGTAATTTGCTGGAAGAGTCAGAGAGATGAGAACCTGCACTGGTCAGTTTGCAGTTCAAGTATCCAGTAAAGAAGGGGGAGGTTTTAAGAACAAAAAGATGAAAGTCATGCTGCCATGCTGTGTGTTTGTATGACTCTGTGTGTGTGTGTGTGTGTGTGTGTGTTAGTAGTTCCTAGATGACTACATTATTACCTAAGTGCTCTCAGAGTAAAAAATAAGGATTGCAGACTGAGGTGATGGCTCATTGTGTAAAATGTTTGCTGTGCAAGGACTAGGGCCCATGTTCAACACCCAGAACCTACATAAAAGCCAGATATTACACTATAGGCCCACATTCCTAGGAGCACTGTAGATGCAGAGTTAGCAATCGTCTTGGGAATTCGGACTAGACAACCTATAACCAGAAATGAGTGTCTCAACTTCATTGAGAGACTCTGAATAAATGATAGAGAGAGCAACTGAGGAAGACACTTATTATTGACATTTGTCCACTTATTGTTGACCTTGAGTACACATGCACACACACAGAAACACATACATGCAGGCACACACACACACATGCACACACATACATACACACATGCATATACACACATGCAGACACACACAGATGCGAACATACACACATGCACATATATGTATGCATATAAACACACATGCAAATGCAAATGCACAGACATGTACACAGTCACATGCACATACAAGCATACACACATGGGCACACACATGTACATGTGTACACGCATGCTGAAATGCACAAATTTTCACATGTACACAAGCACACATGCACAAACGCATACAAACACACATGCATACACAAATACATATATGTATAATATACAGACAAACATGCATATTCACACATGCATGCACACATGTAAGCACACTCACACCAAAACAAACACACAGAGACATGAACACACAGACATACACACAAATGTACACTCACACACATGCAAACCACACATGCAAATATGCATCACAAATACACACACAAACATATATACATACATGCATACACAGACACACATAAGTATAACAATACAAGCACACAACCACACACATGAACACATGCACACACATATTCACATAGACACACATGCAAGTACAAGCACAAAGGAAATGCAGTCCTAGCAAAAGCTAGCTTTTGGGTGTTTTGCTTTTGTTGTTTTTTTGTTGTTGTTGTTGGGTTTTGTTTTGTTTGGCAAAGTCATCTAAGTTGTTTTTGGCTAAAAATCACCTCAATCATTTAAGTAGATGAAAATCAAGAAAGGTCACAGCCTCTCCTGTGCATACAACAGTGGAATAATCAAGACCTGGACTGTTTGTTTCAGGGTGAACATGCAACTTACCCACTTGTGACAAACTGTGAAAGCATACATCACATCGAGGTCTGGTTTGAACAAACCACAAAGGATATAGCCCTGGAGAGATGGCTGCAGAAAGCCATCACAGAAACATGGGGGAGGCACAGCAAATAAGGAAGATAGAAATGCTCACGTCTAGTCAATGATGTCCACAAACATCAGAAAATGTTTGTTCTTGATAAAGCTAACAGTATTGTGAGGACATGGAAGGGATGGTGGGGGGGGGAGCAGGGGACAGGGGTGTCTTCTTGTCTCATAATCCCTTTCCTTGTTTCTGTTACTTCTATGTCTGCTTTCACAGTCTGTCACAAGTGGGTAAGTTGCATGTTGACCCTGAAACAAACAGTCCAGGTCTTTCTTATTCCATGTCGTATGTTCAGGAGATGCTGTGACCTTTCTTGATTTTCATCTAGTTAAATGATTGAGGTGATTTTTAGCCAAAAACAACTTAGATGACTTTTGCCAAGCAAAACAAAGCAAAACAAAACCCAACAAAGCAAAACACCCAAAAGACAGCTTTTGCTAGGACCGCGTTTCTTTTTGTGCCTGTACTTGCATGTGTGTCTATGTGCATATGTGCATAGTTCATTTTTAGGAATGATGGGATATATGAGCAATAAATTCATTTCTTACCAACTTCTTAAATTTTGTCTATGTACACATGATTTACTTTCAACAGCATCAGAAAAGTAGTGGAAATGTTGCCAGTACTTCTGCCTTTGTGCTGATTTCACATTGTGTGAGCCGGGAGCTCCCAGTAAGAAAAAGTGGTACAAAGGGGAACAAAATTCCAAATGATACAATGTATCAGGGGCTGGGGAGATACTTCCTTTGATTAAAGGCTTAATGGGAAGAAGTTGTAGAGCTGGTAAAGCAGAGACAGGGCAAATCCCCAGGGCTCATTGAGCAACCTAACTGCCCTAAGCAATCAGGTCCTATGAGAAACCCCGGCTTCAAAGACAAGGCCATCAGCTCCTAAATATTGATACCTGAAGCTGACAATGGTGCAAGTTATACATGCACCTGTATACACACCCTGTCCTGTATAGATAGGAACATGCACACATACACAAACAAATAAGTTCACAGAATGTACAGTTATGAAAGGGATACATATTTGTCAAATGAAATGATAGCTACTCCCCTTTCCTTTACTCTGGGATGGTAGTAATCTTCACTAGATCCACTTTTAATAGCACTTTTACTTTTTCTCATTCAAATACAGCACTCTGTAAAACATAAAATGTAATGTGAGGGTTAAGAAAAATAATAGGTCCTGACTACAACTCCCTACATTTCTCATAAATTCCTTTGTCTGCTAATTTTAAGTTTTTATTTATTTAATTGATGACTATAGCTTACACTTTAAAAAGTTGACAAAAATTATTTATTTTATATTTACGGAAAATAGATTTCTAATATAACACATCTCTTCCCAGACATTCTCCATTTCCCTCATCACCCAAATCCATGCCTTTACTCCTCCTTTGTATTAGGATATAAACAGGCATCTAAAAATAAGAATGACAAAATATAATTAGATAAAATAAAAGCAAGCCAACCGTAATAGGGCAAAACATAACAAACGGAAGAAAAAGATCCAAAGAAAAAGCTCAAGAAACATACAGACACAGAGGCACATATATTCATACATACAGGAAACCCATACAAATACAAAACAGGGAACCATAATATATTTGAAAATGACATACAAGGAAAAAAATAGTCAAAGCCTTGACAAAGCATTTTGAGACAAAGAACCTCAAAAAATGCCAGTAAGTTTATTTTGTGTTGTCTATCTTAGACTCCACTGGAACTTCTAGATTATGTCTCTTCCCCCTCTCAGACTTACAACCCCATCATCCCCAGATGTGTGCAGGCGTTTTGCATGCTGCCACACTCTCTGTGACATCCTAGGCCCATCAGTCCTGTTATATTCAGAAGGCCCTTTTCCTTGGCGTTCTCCATCTCCTCTGGTTCTCACATTCTTTTCATCTGCTCTTCCATAGAATTCCCAGAGACTTGAAGGTAGATAATTGATGGAGATATTCCATTTGGAGTCGATTGTTCCAAGGTCTCTATGTCTCTGCATACTGTCCGGTTGGTGTCTCTGTATTAGTTTCCATCGACTACAGTAGTAAGCTGGTACATAAATATAACAGAGTGTTGTTAGGAGTCCTTTTATTGCTAAGTTCCTTCAGTAGAACAGTAGTAAGGGTTTTCCTCTAGGTCCCTGGCTTACCTATTGTCAGATTCTTGGGCACTTGAGCAGTGTAGGAGATGGGTTCCATCTAATGGAGTAGCTTGTGTTCAATGGGACAGTGGTTGATTACTCCCACAAGCTTTGTACCACTATTGCTCTAATGCATTTTGCAGGTAGCCCGTCATCATGTAGCAAAGAGTTTGTAGCTGGGTTGGTGCTGACCTTCATCCCTTGAGAGCATGCAGAAAGCATCTTCCAGTATACAAGTCCTCTGTTCGATTGGGGTGAAAACTTGAAGTAGGCACCAGCTAGACCTCTCCATGTTCAATGAGTTTGCAGATGTTATCTTTAGTAATCTTTAGGAATTACCATAAATTTATGGAAAGCAACCAATAACCTTTGCATAGCCTGGGTTGTTTGGGGGCTTCCCACGGGACCCTGTTGGCCCACTCAATTAGATGTAATACATTACCAGAACTGGAGGCTGTATTTGGTGATGAGAGATAGCCTGCTGGGGCTCCATCTCCCTAATCATTTGGAAATTCCATTTAGATCACCTTCATGAATGTATATAGTTTTGGATTCCACTGTACTAGGTTTCCACATGACCCCTCAAATGACCATTGGTCTTACCTCTCCCTCCCCATATTTCCACTTTTGTCCCTCTTTGATTTCCCCTTTGATTTCATCCTTTTGCTCCTGTGTCCCCTATCTGCACATAACTATGTATTCAATTTCCCAGTCCTAGAGTGATCCAATCCGCCTCCCTAGTTACTTTTTCTATACTCCACCTCTGTTGCTGTATGAATTATAGCTTGACTATAGAAAAACCTAATAGCTAACATCCATATATAAAGGAATATATACCACATTCATCTTTGGGGGTCTGGAGTACCTCCCTCAAGATGATTTTGTTTCTAGATCCATTCATTTACCAGTGACCTTCGTGATTTTAACAGTTGAGTGATCTTCCATTGTGTACATGTACCACATTTTCTTTATCTATTATTTTATATTTTTGACAATTTAATATACAACTATTATGTTTCCATTACTTATTTCTTCCTTCTTTTCCCTCCAACTCCTCCTGTATTCTAACCACTGCCAGTGTAAGCCAAACCTTTATAAAATTGAAAGTTTCTGAGAAAAATCAGTGATAATAATTAATGTTATTTTAGTCTCAAGTTTAATGCACATGCCTTGCTTGATCTTGAAAGATGAAAGTTTATAGCACTGGAAATGAGTTAAGAAGAGAAAATAGGGTAACTCACACCAACTTCCTGGAAGATGTCAATCATACAAAAGAAAATGTAAGGAAATGTATTTGTTAATAACCCACCTGTGAGCCCTTGTCACGAATCTGCCTGAGCAGTAACCACATTTCACTTACTTACATCAGTCATTAGAGCTAGCCGTCAAGGTTACTACTAAAATTTCCTTTTGATACAAGCTCATTAAAGCTAAATAACTTAAGATTATATAATAAGGGAGAAAGAGACGTGAATGCATCCCTGAAGCTCACAGAGTTCTGCCGAAGAACAGCTGTGACTCAAATGAACCAGCCCACCAGCACAAAGAGATGACAAATTTGTGGGGCTTCCATAGGAAATCGCTTAGCTCATATAATTTGTAATGTGGAGATTGAGACTTCCCAAAACTACATTTCCCAGAATCCTTTACCAAAGGGCTTCCCTTTCAGTGGGAGCTATTAAGGAAAAATTGAAATAGGTGATTTCCCCACCCTAAACCCTGTGGTGGGTCAGCTCTATAGCAGTGGTCCTGACTTCTGGCTTCTCTTGGTGTTTTGAACTCGAGTGTTTCAGAACCACTGAGTAGATATTAATGGATATGGTTATTTACTCTGCTGTGTTTTTTTTTTTTCTAATCTAACACATCTCCACTATCCCTAGCCTTAGAACTGGGTGCTGCTTCTGTTAGAAAAGAATAATATTCTCTGAAGTAACCTGGAAAAGTGCTGCCTGCCCTGAAAAAAAAAAACAAAAAACATGGGCTATGAATGGCACTGGGCTAGCAAGATCACTGAGGCAGGTGATGACTGTCAAGCATCCCATTGGTAGGAACTCAACGTCATAATATTACTCGATTGGCTATATACAACTGCAAAGAAAATGAAGGAAACAGGGAAGGAGTCGGTTGCTCCAGGCCATCAATTTCTAGGACTACAGTAGGACTCTTGCATAAATGGAAGTTTTATCATGAAAATTTGCATGAAAATTTACAGACTGGGGGAGACTTATGGTGAGATAGCCATTTTTGATAGAAATAAAACAAAATGAAAAACTTATCTTACACTGTTAGGATCATCTTGGTTGGTTTTGTATTCGTTTTCTAGGTCTTATTCTTATTAGTGATGTTACCTGTATAGTCAGCCTACATCAGTTCTGCTGAAATCACTGGTACTTGTTCTTCTTTCCTGACCAGACTTTAGCTCACATAACCATATGAATGAACCACATTCATTTAGGACCATAAATGAATCTCCATGGAAGTGTTCTGGGATTGGTTGGCTTTGTCTGTGGCCTGGAGGACAAAACACCAGTCCCTAGTCATTCAATTTTTGCTTTTGTCACTGACAACTGCTGTCTTAAAGTAACAAATGTAAAATTCCAGAAGGAAACAATTCATAATGCTTAACTCAATTGACATTCTAAGTAACGTAGTAAAAACATTTACTTTCTTTCCCTGTTCTAACCATCTCCTGAGTCAGCATTTCCATGGTGCCTACACTACCCGCCCAGTAGTCACTCGGCAAGCATCTTGGTTATCAGATCATTTGCTTTGCTCTCACAGGGTTTGTGTTCAAACATCCTTTACTGTACTAATGGCCATAAAATGCAGTATTGGTGCTTGCAATTCAGATACACCAAAAAAAAAAAAAAGCCATAAATTGCTCACTTCCAGTAAAAAGGCAAAGAATTCTACTTAATAAGGAAAAAACTTAAACGTATACCATAGCTAATAAGAACTATAATAAAGACCAATATCTTATCCTTGAAATTTTGGCAAAGGGAAAAGAATCGAGGCCCAATGCTGCAGTTATAACTCAAGCTGTAAAAGGTATACCCATAGTACATGAATGCCTAACTGCTCACCTTACTTCATATCATGGAGGCCTTGCACTGATTCATGGCTGCATATCCTTCCAAGAAGGAAGAGTGTAGGTTTCTTTTAGGGGAGGGCAGGGAAGAGAATATCTACATAAGTTGTATTTCCGTATCCTTGAATAACTTTTGGATTATACTATTAGCTATTGCTTATGTCTTACGGTACCCATCATAAACTTTATGATGGGCATCATGAATTTACTGGGATGAGGGCATGTTGAAATAAGCAGTGCAGTACTGTTCATATTTTCAGGCCTTGAATCACATCCCCACGAGGTACTGATGTATTGAACTGTCAGTGGGAGATGGGATACTAGTGATCCATGTCATGCAGTGGCACCACGGAGAGTCAAATGATCCCCTTTAGTGGCTTGATGTTCCATTTGAAGCAAGTGCTTTAGAAAACCAGGCAGCTTTTCTTTCTACTGTAGTGATAAGGACCACAAGAGATTTGTGGTGAGCAGGCCAGCTTCAAGCACATGAAAAAGTTTAAAGAAGAACTGTTAACGGTCTGTTTTCCAAGCTACTTGCCCAAGTAAAGTAAGACAACCAGTGGGGCTATATATTAAAATAACTTTTAACATCCCTTGGATCTCCTTTCCCTGTCACCATAATGAAACAAAGCATATTTGTCGTAACTCCCACAGCATCAAGGGCTCCTTTGGCTTTAGAGGCAATGCGGGATATGTGTGAGTCGGTGAGCATAGAAGTCTCCCTAAGTGAATTGTAAAGTGTCTGATCCTTAGTGCAGCTGGAGTTAAAACAGAAAGCGCTGTGGGGTTGAAGATATGGTTCAGTGGTTAAGAATACATGCTGTTCCTCCAGAGGACCTGAGTTCAGTACCTAGCACCAGTGTCATTGGCTCACCAAGGTCTCAAACTCCAGAACCAGGATCTGACACCCTCTTCTACCTTCACACATGCAGCACGCACACACAAACACACATGCACAATTCCTTTTTAAATATATATATTTTTTTATTTATTCACTTTACATTCAGCTCATTGTCTCCTTCTCGGTCTCTCCTCCCACAGTCCTTCCCCTATCACTCTCACCTTATCCTCCCAGTGGGTGGGGCCCTCTGGATAATCTCCCCACCTTAGCACTTCCAGTGGCTGCCAGGCTAGGGGCTTCCTCTCCCATTGAGGCCAGACAAGGCACCCCAGCTAGAAGAACATATCCTACATGTAATTCATAATATTAAAAACAGAAATTCATTAATCAGTCCTGAGAACCAACTGTTAATCAACCCTGCAATTCAGACAGTCCTTGGACAGTTTCCTCTCTGAGGCAAATAAACGCTGTAAATGCCAGAGCAGGAGCAGCATCCTGAAAGCAGAGAACTTGCTGCTTCTAAAAAGTGCTCCACTCTTGTTGACAGGTGCCTTCTTTTGGACAAACAACTTCTCTCTTCTTTCACAGTTCGGCTAAAATCTGAAAGCCCAGTCATGAAACATCAAATGACTCTGATGCTTTCTGCTGTAGAACCAGTTTCAGAGAGGCCGTTACACCATAATGTTGGAGATACACAGAGGTAATTTCTCCATCAAGTGATAACCACGGATGCCAGCCTTAACCAGATCTCAAAGTCCCATTCCAGCAGATCAGAATCTGTTTCATTGACTCATTTTACTCGATCGACACTTATGACCTTATAAAAAAAAATCAATTGCTGTCAAGGAAAAGAAAATTAATGCACTGGGTTTAAAGATGTTCTTTTCTAGTATATTTGTACCAGAAGTGGCACAAGCAAGCAAAAAATCTTTGGAAAGAAGATTGTGAAGGAAAATTCTCTGAAAAGCTTTTTATTTTGCCTTTATATTTAATGTATTTTGTCTAAACTGGAAAATGGAATATAGGTATACACTGTGAGCATCTGTGTAGCTAAGTGATCATGATTGGGAAGATGGTAGGGAAAGATTGATACAGAGGTGTGGAAAGGTTCTCTTAGTCAGCACATAATTTGGGGATGTTACTGTCTCATGTGAATGTTCACCAAATGGAATCCATTACAGAAGAGACTAACTCATCAAAAAGGGTTACCACCACTCTAATCAGTGGGTGAGAGCCAGCTCTTCTCCCTGGAGACCTTAGCTATCAGAGAACCCCACATAATATAGCTTCTTAGCATCACCACAAGAGTAGCTTCCATGTGTACAACGATGTAGAATTAATAATCTTCCATGTAATTGTTTCCCCTGCTCAGGATCAGCTGGACCAATGAAATGGTTGAGTACTCCACAGAAGTCTGTGTATGTTGCCAAGAGATAATGGTCTGAAGGATATATAGGGTTCACAGGACCTCTAAATTACAGTATGTAGTGCTTTTTCACTTTTTAACTTATTAACTTTTATCATACAGGTTTGACTGCTTGGTCCACATGGGCTGATACTATTGGGTGTTTCCTTGTTGAAATAGGTGTGGCATTGTTGGAGAAAATGCATCACTATGAGTGTGGGCTTTGACAGTCTTCCTGTTTGCCTTTGAAACAAGTTATATAACTCGATGCAACTCCAGCACAAGGCCTGCCTTGATACCATGCTTCCCGCCAAGATGATGATGGACTGAACCTCAAAACCTGTAACCCAGTCCCAATTAAATGCTGTCTTTTATAAGAGTTGCCTTGGTCATGGTGTCTCTTCACAACAATGAAACCCATAACTAAGACAATACACAATGTTGGATCTCGTTATATTTTCACACATATCACATGTCTTGCCTACATTTGACCATCCATTGGCTTTCCTCAGTCTCTTCAATGCCCCCTTGCTCCTCCTAGTTCTTCTTCTATATTTAGTCTCACTTATATGGACTTATTCTCATATAGTAGGCATGTAATTCAGAGGAGAAATAACATGTGATATTTCTCTTTGTCTGAGTTAATTTGTTCAACACTGTGATATCTAGTTTCATCCATTTTCCTGCAAATGACTTAGTTCCTTGGGGTTGAACAATGTTCCACTGTGTTTGTGTGTGTGTGTGTGTGTGTGTGTGTGTGTACATACACATATGTATGTGTATTATATTTTTTAATTAATTTAACTGCCAATAGATATCTGGGCTGATGCCATGAATTGGCTATTATAACTACATGTACAGGCATTTCATTTAGAATCCAGTGGTGTATCTGGATCCTAAGTTATTTTCAGTGTTTAGTGGAATGTCCTGATTTTCACAGTGACCACACTAAGTTCAATTCCAATTAACAGTATATTATGGTTCCTCCTCCCCCCACCCACATAGAGCACTTGCATTTGTTGTCTCGATGATAGCTATTCTGACTGGAGCAAGAATGAGTCTGTGTAGTTTGTTGTTTTGTTTTGGTGTATGGTCATGGTACATTGCACATGCCAGGCAACTGCTCTACCACTGAGCATCTCAGCACCTCTCAATGTAGCTTTGACTTTGACAAAAAAGAAAAGTTATTTGAACAGTAACCAATATAATTTAGTTTCTTCCCCTAGCTTAAATGCAGAAGTGACAAAATCTTGGTGTAGAAAAACTGTCACTATTTTCATTACTACTAAGAATCTCCCAACCAAAGACCCTTTGCTTCCACTTGAACTTGGCTGACTTCCAGGCTATTTGTTCCAGGAAAATCGTGCTTTCTGTGACACTGGAAATCTAGATGGCCACCTGGGTGATTTGGGTTTCTCATGCCAATGAATACACAGGCAAAAGAGGATGATTAAATGTGATGAAGTGATTCATCTAATTGTCAAGGAGAAATGTGTTTTCATAACAGTGCATGGGAAGAACATTATTCTGAAATCAGGAAATTATCTGGTATAGATTATAATCATTCCAAGTGCAGTAGTATATGCTAATATAAAGCTCCAGTAACCAGATGATGCCAATATCACCCCTAAAGGCTTAGTGTTGCCTGGCAAAAGTGTGCATGAAATAAATTGTAGAAGAAGGATTTAAATACTTATTCCAGCTGTATCTGGACACAAAGCCAGAGGATAACTGCAGCCTGGAAAGTAGGGGTGTGTGTGTGTGTGTGTGTGTGTGTGTGTGTGTGTGTGTTCTGCACATGTGGGTAAGTACATGTACACACATATGTGCACAATTTTATATTTGTAATCTATTTATGTACCTCAATTAAATTTACCATCCTCTTACTATTTTAAATGTGTTTTTTTCCAAGCTTATGTTGAGATTGCAATGTCCTCAGTTGAGAAGTCGCGATGATGCTGAGGTGAGAATCATTGAGATGTGAGCTCAGCCAACATTTCTGAGTACTTTGACTAGTGCTTTTTTAGCATCTGCTTTTATGGAAGTGTGTGGAGGCAAATGTGACTTTGTAAAGGATTATCTTTTTCTAAGATCAAAGTTACCTGCATAACTTTGTGAGCCAGTAATGACCAATGACTAACGCATGCTGATGCACCTTGGTAAAATTCCCACTTAATGGTACATCAGATAAATACAAAGTAACTGGGCTTACAGATATCATCTGGTTTTACTCTAATGCCAAAACAATACACATAGTTATCTTAAACACTATAAAACGTTTCTTCTTCCAACTAAATGCCTATATAAAGTTGCAGGCCTATAACCTACAACCAATGACTTTATCAAAAGAAATTAATCACAAAAGCATATGTGAAATCCCAGTAATCATATTGAACCACACATTTCAAAACACATCAGTGTTGCTCATTGTTTTATTTCTTTTAAGCCATGTTTGCTAACATGCATTGACATTCTTAATTTTAAATTACTTTAACATGTCAAGCAATTGTTTGAATTTCCATGTTGACAAATCCAGTCATAAACAAACAAACAAACAAACAAACAAATAAAAACCAGTTCAATACGATCCTCCATAGCTTCTAAGAGTAAATGCAGCATGGAAAACAGAAGTTGAAGTGTCTTGAGTTTTTTGTAAAAGTATACATATTTAAACCAGATAACTCTTCTATTCATTGACCAATATGATTCATTTATAATTAATCTTTTGTCATGTTTAGAAGTCAACATTCAACATGAATATTGAATGTTATTGACTCCTGGTGAGTGTATGAGTTCTGGGGACTCTGAAGGCTCCTGACACCATTTCTTTCTTCAGTAATTTTCACTTTACATATGAGTGTACTTTCTAATATTCTTTTCAGTAGCTTCTTTTTGTTTTACTGTAGCTTTTCTGTCTTCATCTACATATCCTTCTTCAGGTACCAAAGATGAAATGTTAGTGCTTAGCAGAATTGCTTTTAGAGCCGCAGACTTGTTTTCTGAGTTATTTAGAAATCAAACCAATCATCTTGTAGACAGGCAACCTACTGTTGAAATGAAACAAAAGAAATAGAAACAGAAACAAAAGAAAATGTTCTCTTCTGGATAGTAAAGTCATTCTATGTCTACAAGCTCAAGCAGGTACTCAGAGGTTCAACTGATGACTATAATCCAACCCAACTGTGGTATCACCTCTAAAAATAGCCTTTTGTATGGCTGCGTTAGCTAAAACAATCCCTGCCCATGTGTATGTTCAAAGCTAATGAAAAGAGCCATCTGTAGACCCTGAATATGTTCATACTCATTTCTATTATATAAGATGACAAACCCTCTCCAGCTGATTTCTTTCATTGTGAAATGCAAATTTTCCATAAAAGTCCTTGGGGTATAAGAAGACACTTATGAGATATTACACGTTCACTCATAGGAGCCAGGCAGCCTCAGCCTCTACTTTAAATGCATCAAGGACGAGAAAAGGTAGGTGTGAACCTGTTCAGTGTTGACTGAAGTAGCTCTGCTTGTTAAAGTGTGTAGATCGATCATCTATTCCAACTTTCGATCTACCACTTACCTGCTTCCACACAGAGAAGCAAGTCTTCAAGATGCAGAGTGCTAAAAAGACAAACTATTTTATATTGCAAAGACTACTTTGAATTATTAATCTACCATGTACTGGTAAGCTAAATTTTGAATGTGACATGTTCAGTATTACTCCCCATGTATTTTACTCCTCTCTGGAGGTTGGCTCATTTCCCTGTGTGGTAAATGTATTGTTGGTAGCAGGGCATAAAAAGTCTCATGGGGTTTATGAATTTGGAGAATTCTCAGAGATTTTCACCAAGAAATCTAATCCTGCTCATGGTACACAAATCGCCAAGCAGACAAAATAAAGGATAATAATAATAAAAAATAAAACATAAACCCTCCCACACATATCAACACCTGATTTTTTAAAAAGAAGCCATAACTACAACCTGGAATAAAGACTGAATCTTCAATAAATGCTACTTGTTAAACTGGCAGGCTGAATGTTGAAGAGTCTAAGTAGATTCACACTTATCACCCTACACAAAACTTAACTTCAAATGAATCAAATGCCTCAACATAAAATCAGGTACACTGAACCTAATGAAAGAGAAAGTAGGGAATAATCATTGAACTCATTGGCACAGGAAAAATACCAATCAGCAGAACACCATTAGCACAGGCACTAAGATCAACACATAATAAATGCAACCTCTGGAAACTTGAGTAGATTCTGCATGATAAAGGCAAAGGACATAGTCATTCAGAACAAGTGGCAGTTTCTACATGGGAAAGGCAAGGGAAATTGTCATTCAGACAAAGTAGAAGCCTACTGAATGGGTAAAGATTTTTTCCCAATGCCATAAGCAATAAAAGGCTAATATCAAAAATATATAAAGAACTCAAAAATTAGTTATCAAGAAAGCAGATAAACCAATAAAAATGAGGCTCAGATCTACACAGAGAATTATCAAAGGAGGAAAGTCAAATCTCTGAGAATACTTAAAGAAATGTTCAACATCTTAGCCATCAAAGAAATACAAATTAGAACTACTCTGAGATGAGATTTGATATCACACCTGCTAGAATGGATGAGATCAATAAAACAAGGGATAGCTTATGCTGGCAAGAATGTGGAGGAGAGGAGCACTCACCAATTGCTGATGGGACTGAAAACTTATACAGTCTCTATGAAAATCAATGTGTCTGTTCCTCTGAAATATGGAAATAAATCTACCTTAAGCTCCATCTATACCATCTATGGAGGTTTGAATAAGAGTGGCCCCAATAGGCTCATAGTTTTGAAGGCCTAGTCACCAGGGAATAACATTATTTGAAAGGATTAGGAGGTGTTGTCTTATTTCAGGAAGTGTGTGACTGGAGGAGGGGTGAGGTTTCAAAAGCCCATGCCAAGCTCAGTGTCTCTTCATAAGCCAGAATGTCAGGATGTAGCTCTCAGCTAGTTCTCCAGCACCATGTCTGCCTGCATGTTGCCATGCTTCCTAATACTGATAATGGACTAAACCTCTGAAACTATAAACAAGCTCCAATTAAATCCTTTCTTTTATCAGGGTTGCTGTGATCATGGCATCTTTCCACAGCAATAGAACAGTTAACTAAGACATCATTCTTGGACATATGCGCAAAGACACTTCATTCTATCACAGGGACCCTTGCTTAACCATGTTCAGTACTTCTTTATTTATAAGTGACAGCAATTCCAAACAACTTTGAGGTCCCTCACTGGAAGAATGAATCATGGTAATGTGGCACATTTACACAATGAGTGTTACTTAGGCACTAGAATAAAGAAATCACAAAATTTGCAGATCAATGGATGGAACTAGAAAAAAGTCACCCTGAGACAACCCAGACCCCCAATGAGAAATTTGGTATGTATTTGAGTATATGTGGATATTAGCTATTAAGTTAATGATAACAAAGTTACAATAGTAAAAGAGATTAGATGTAGAGTAAAGGACCAGAGGAGACAGATCACAGAAAAGAGAAGCAGAAGAGAGTTATGGATAGATAGATGGATAAATAGATTGATGGATAGATTGATGGATAGATGGATGAATAGAGGAGCCTGGAATAGGTGCATCATATGGATGGAGGAGTATATATATGAAGGTGATGTGTATAAAAATCTCTAGATAATGAGAAGACCAAGCCCCAATTGATCATCTCTTATCACAAAATGAGACTTCGAGAACCTAGATTGGCTTATATCTAACTGAGCTATTGACCAAAGGTATATCCATGAAATCTCCAAACTCCCCCAAATAACACAGAGCATTCTTTACAAATCGAAGGCAATGTTCCACTGCTGAAGTCAATATCTACACAACTCATTTAACATGGAGAAGTTGAGCTGGTGCCTACAGAGAGCCTTCACCTCTATGTTCTAGCATCTTTTCCTTGGTACAGGAAGGTACTCTGCATGCTACCAAAAGAAAGATGTAAACACCAAGTCAGACATAAAACTTTTTCATCTACAAAGATTTCCTGCCTGTTATATATGCTATGGCAATGGTAGCACAAATTTTATAGAAGTGGACAATCAATATCTGACTTAAGATCCACTCCGTGAAGTGGGAACCTGTTCCTGACACTGCTTGATTAAACAAGAACCAAAGACTAGATATGTTAGTAAAACCAACTACTACTGTTATAGAAACAAAACAAAACAAACAAAAACTAGCAGTCAAATGATTCCTGCTACACTCATAGATCAGAGCCTTGCTTGACCATTATCAGAGAATCTTCCTCCTGCACCAGATGGGAACAAATACAGAGACCCACAGGTATATGCTATAGAGGTAAGAGACCATGAAACATTCAGTCCTAAATGGAAGGTCTCCATCAAATTGATCCCTCTAGGCCTTATGGAATCACATGGAAGAGAAAGCAGACATAAATTTGCACACATAGACACATAAACAAGTACATACGCACACAAGCACATACACACATATGTACACATACATATATATGCACACATACACACAAATACTAAGGGAACACACATCTAAGCACACATAGACACATACACAGAAGCATACATTCACATAGATACACACACATGAACACACAAAGTATAATTTAAATTAAATTCAAATTACCTTAAGATATTTTAAAAGAAAGCTTAGAAGTCAACTGTTTTGCATACTGCTCATTATGATTTGCTATCCCTATGTTTTAGAAATATATTGTAAGCAAATACCAAACTACTAAACTACATTTTTGTCTGTCATGAATATCTCAAACAACTTTTAAGGACAAAAGTGCTTTCTAAGCATTAGACGGAAACTAAAGTCCAGATTAGATAAAACACTTGAATGTTTCTTTCTGGAGAAACGCTTTGAAAGATTTTTCTCATAATGATATTTCATTTGTTTTCATAGAACCATTTTCAAAAATTTTAAGGCTGTGCATAAGCAACCTAAATTTTTCAAAACTTCATCCTGAAATTCAACCCCCCTGTTCTAGCACAGAAGCAATTAAGGTCCATTGTTTTATTGTGGCATTACATTAATTAATACTGTCAGGAAAGCCAAATGTACCCAAAGAAGCTTATTTTGCAATTCTGGAAATGCCTGTCTCACTGCTCCACTACTAAGGCTTAATGACATTTCACCAACAACTTTCTTCAAATGGAATCCACATTGCGTTTTCTAAAATCGTACTCCAGAAATAAGGCCAGAATGGATGGTGAGGCAAGCTGATGGATGATGAAAGAGAGTAGCCACTCGGAGTAGTGCTGAAGAGACTGCTTCTATGAGGTGACATGAAAACATGTCACAGCCAACTCACTAGGCACCTTCATTTTTTTAAAACAATACAATAATTTAATTGGGACATTTTGATTTTGTGTTAGTTTATGTCTTACCTCTTGCCATAAGGTTGCAGACTATTTACATTCACTGTGCAGTCAAATATAAGAAATTTGGGGGATTGGAATACAATGAGTTTATCTCGCAAGACTTTTTATCAAATTTCTGCAAATTAAATCTGATGTTCTATACCTTTGGAGTGTGAATCTTTGTCTCCTAGCTTGACAGCATCGTTACCTATCTACCAGTCTTACTCCTGGCTATGTCCTTCCCTTTTTCATCATATTTTTTAAAACATTTTACCCAGTGTACAAGATGTTTTAGAGGATGTTGAACAAGTTGGAAACTTTGTGTTTCAAAATTTTTTTCACCCTGTTTTTTTTTCTTCTATTGCTAGAAATACTTATCAGTATAATCAAAATAAAACACATAAAATTAAATAGTATCAATCAATAGAATAACTTTTGATGTTCTTTTTAAGATTATCTTAACCATCAAAAAATTGATGCTGTCTTCATGCAGACTGTTTTGAAGCAGAGAAAGTAAACAAGACAACTTCTCCACAAATCTACAGGTTTCATATTACCCACTGTCAGAATGTGGGATCTGAATACAGACGATAGCCATGCCCTATAGGGCACCAAGTGCACTGAGAAAATGTGGCAGAGCTTAATGGGGAAGGCAAAGCCAGTGTTGAGCTTTAGTTAATGGCTTCTCCTCCAGAAATCCCACTCCATTCGTCTATGGAAGTGCTCACACAAAAGAAAATGAACATGATTCAAAGGACGGTGGATGTGTATCAGGGAACCCCACACTGTATCAGAGTAAGAGGAAATCCTGACAGAGGCCTGTCACACAGTAAAGACATGACAAGACATGCATTCTGGCAATCTAGGGAATAAAGGACCTGGAGGATGGCAAGTATAGAATGAAGACTACAGAAAGGTTGAGAGAAGGCCATCATCAATCCTCCCACACTGGTTGAAGCAGTAGGAAAACAATGCAAATCCAGTTAGACCTCAGAACTTCTTTACAGTGTGTGAAAAGGGGTGTTTATAGTGGAACAAAAATAGCAACAGGCTAAAATGATGGCATTTTATAAGGAAATATATATTTTAATAATTTGAGTCATTAAGAGAACAGATACAGAAGACTCCCACACAATTTTAGCTAACAAAGATACAAATAACTTGGCAATCAGATGATAATTCCTAAGGAAACTTTTTTTTTTCTAACATGAATTTATCTGTCCCTAACACTGAAAAACATGTCTAAGACTTGAACAAAGTTGTAAATCAAGGATGCCTAATTGGGAAGAGTGTTACACTGTGCACCTCCTGTAAATATTTCATTTGTTCATAGATTAGGGGCTGAGTACACCATGTTATGGATGTGGTGGGCAAAAGACACTTCCAGTTGTTGGTTTTCTCCTTCCACCACGTAGGTCCTGGGCTTAAATTTGTCACCCTTGGTAGCAGCCTCCTTTACTACTGAGTTACTAACTTCTTTCTAAACATGTTTTAGCATAATTTACCCTGAACCTCCCCATTCCCTTGGAGCCCAGCAGTCCACATGTTGTGTTAGCTATTCAAACTAGAATCCTTGAAGGGTAAGGTGTCTGGCAAAAGATTTTCCTTGAACTAAGGTGGGAAATGCCTGTTTTGATGGTATCTTAGAGCCTCAAACAAAATTGTAAACATTAAACCTCAAGGACGAAGAAGGAAATACTCAGAGAAATTACTTGTGGAAGGATAAAATAAACTAGAATTACCACATGCATTGAATATACATATATGCAGACATACATAGATGTAGATTTCTGCAAATGTGTGTATACCATATACCCGTCATGCATATATGAATTTTGGTCAAGTAGAAATACATTAATTATTCTGATAGTCAAGGCAAGAAGTTCTAGACTTTGTAATCAAATGATAAAATACTGTTCCATGGATGGCAGATGCCAAGACTCCCATTGAAGGAAAATTATCATGAAAAAGTGTATATTGCTATGTTTTTTCACAAATGTAGGAATATCTGCAGATTTATACAAGTTTTTCAACAGCCCTACTGTGTTCAGTACAAGTGCCAATTTAATGATAAAATTATATTAATTCATGATGCAAAGTCAAAGTCAGGATTTGACAAGTCCTGCATGACCATGTGAAGGGACAGCATGACATGGCTCACTGCTGAAACAAAGCCACCAGGGTATGATCCTCCACAAGTGCTGACAGTTTCTGGGCATGAGGCTTGTTTGTATAAACAATATATATGTCTTTAAGTTTCTTTTTCCCTGCCAAATATTCTCCCTGCCAAGGTTGTTGGGAAAAGTCTTCTCTGCCAAGTTTAATGACTATATGATAATCAAAGAAAGCATAGGTCCAGGAGGCAAGGGTCAATCTATGTCCTTAGCAAAAATGGTAAACACTCTGACCTTCAGGACAGCCCTTAAGACTGTGGGAAAGAACACTGAGAACATGTGTTCAAAAATATATAAACAGAATTTCACAGCTATGCAAAATATAAGGATACAATATGAATTACATGAGGGGTTTCACAGATGTAAAGAACAGAGGCAGCTGCACTGAGCTAGCTTGTCAGAAAGATAAAAAGGCAGGAATATACAAAGGCAAGTAGACAGATTGTGTTCAAGGTCAGTCTGGGGCAGCGTGAACTTAGGCCCAGGTGTGGTGGGAGCAGTGATTTCAGAGCCAGATCCCACCTGGCTAGCTTATTGTTTGTGCTTCAAAGGAAGGCAGATCTCTGAATTCATTTGCAATGTTAATAAAAATGTATTTGTTGCAAATGTTAAAACATTTTCCTAAGAGTATTTTTCTAGAAGTCAAGGGGCTAAGGTCAAAAACTTCTCATTGGTAGGATGATCAAAAGGGAACCTGGGGCAGACAGTTGAATTAATATGTAAATAAAATACTGCTGCAAGAGCTGAGCAGTCTAGTGGTATTCATAAAATTGTCCCAATCAGAACACAGGCTGTCAGCTTCTACCTACAATTGACTTCAAGTTGTTCTTTTTGCCTCCCCTGAATACCCCTTCCACAGAACCCCTCTTCAAGCCTTGTCTTTAACAAGGGTTAAATCTATTTATATATTTATACAGAATATCGTTAAACTAGTAAGAGCATGATTGTTATAAGATGGAATGTTGTATGTCCTGATAATATGAAAATAATTCTAATTCTAAAAATAGTATACATTAAAGGTGTAGGTGATCAGTGGAAACATTCAAAAAGAAGCAAACTTAGGATACATGAAGAACATACATAAGTATAGCAGTTTCTTTTCCTTTTATTAAGCTCAGAAAATATTAAGTCCAATTATCTTTATTATGAAGTTGCATATATAGTGCAAAGTTATCTTAATGAAATTATACATTATTATATTTAATAGCATATGAACTTGAAATGATGTTCACCAAATATAATTATAGAAATTCATAAATGAGTAACTTTTTTTATTTTGAAATGTGATTTAAAGCCTTAAAATGATCTTGAGTTACTTTTGCAAAATAGTAAATGTTTTTAAAGATACAAAACTTTAGAAAAAAAACAAATTGAGCTTTTCACTTCGTGCCTTTTTGCTCTAAGGTAGAGAATTATTTTTTTAGACATAAATTTCGGAAAAGATATACAAAGATATACCTAATGCTTTCATGGCCTTCTGATCTAAACTCAGTACAATTTTTCGAGGTGATATTCTCAGGAAGCATCCACTGCTTTATCAGGTACTGTAGGATAAACCCACACATACGTGAATACTCACATACGTACACACAGTGTACCCATACATACTAACATGCATCATATACATATAATATGCATATAAACATAAGTATGTATATATGTATATATAATTGTAATGGAGAAATGATTATATATCCATGAGCACACAGACAAGATTGAATAAAGAAGCTACAGGAATTAGTTTCTCATTTCTTTCCTCTTTATATTCTGGACCCAACCATCCACCTTTGGTTCTGATATGTTTACAGCAATTGGTTCCTCCATTTTCCCAATCATTACTGTGTCAAATAACCTTCCTGCTCTTTCTGATGTCACATTTAGTAATGCTTAGTTCATTTGTTCCCTTCTTGGTTTCTTATGAAAGTTATGTTTGCCATCAAAATATTGCTTCCTGTTCCTGTCACTGGTTCTACAAATTTACTTCTGTTGATATCTCTCTAGCTTACATACCATTGCTTTTTGCCAAGTGACATCATCCATTACAATGTCAAGTGAGTTAACCCATTGCTGAAAAGTTCTGAGTTATCCAGGAAGAATGTGCAAGTAAAATAGACATGTTTTTGGATGCATGCTACTTCCTCACAAATCGTTTAAAGTGAATTCTAGTCAGGTTTTCTGTCTCTCCATATCTGTATGGATGTGGTGTGTGTGTGTGTGTGTGTGTGTGTGTGTGTGTGTGTGTGTGTGTGGTGTGTGTGTTCATGTATATAAGTATGGTACTCTACAGAAATACAAAAATATATAATTGCAATTAATATTTATTCTTGAACAACATTCAATTGCTATTAAAGTAATACCAAATATCTGAAATGATTAAACAACTTCATTAGAGACGAATGCCATATTGTAGACTATCAGATTATCTGGGTTTTTGGTTAGGAGATTTTGTGACTCATTGCAATCTTAGAGAAATCATTAAATCATTTTAATGCCTCTAAAGTTTGATTTCCTCAGGAGTTTAATAGATGCTAATACTTACCTGTGAGAACCACTTACCAGGGCAAGGACAGCTCCTGTTTGCAGTAAGTATAGCTAAGCTACTAGCCTGGATGCAAGAGAAAGTAATTTCAAATTAAGCTTTCCCTAAAGCATCAGAAATGTCATCATGCACAATCTAACCTTACCTGACAAATACTAAAGGTGAACAAATTAAATCAGCTGCTGGCAAGTAAAGTTGACGAGTATACTTGTGGGAAATGAATATCCATGTTGGATAGTTGGATAGAAAACAAGTGTTGGACATGCCAGTGAACTTTGGGAATGCAGGCTGTTTGTATGAGAAAGTTGCAGCTTGAGAAGAAGAAATGGAGAGATACATCTTATAGGTCTATGCTAGAAGACAAGAGTTGAACTTGACAACATGTTATAAGGAAGAAGTGAACTTAAATATGGCAGGTTTACAAGTGGCTATTTTAATAGGAATGATCCTGAAATTTAAATTTTTTCAATGTTGAAAAGTCATTTACATATAGACATGCAACAGTAAAAGATAGAACATTAAAAGCCTTTAGGTGACAATACATATAAAGACAGTGGCATGGGTGAAATGGTGGGTATGCTAATTTGGTTGACTATAGTAGCTCACTATCTGTTCAGATATAAAAACATCTTGTGGTACACCTTAAATGTAAACAAAATGTGTAACTTCCTGCATATGCTGCCAGAACTTCTTTAGGTGACTAAAATAACTCAAGGTACAGACAGGTTTAAGCTTTCCCTAGGACGCTTGACTTCCTTTAGGTTTAGGCACTTAAGTTTCTTTGTGTGTTAATGGAGTTGTGTTTCACATGGAAACATAAAGAGACATCTGTACATAACCTGCAGTGCCATACCCTACACTGTTTGGTGCTGGAAACCTGACTGAGGTGATCAAGAAATAAAGGACACACACACACACACATAAAGCAAAGCTGAAATAAACTGGGCCTTCCTCAGTCTGATGGAGAAGCACCAGCTACTCAAGATACCTGGGACCTCAGCACCTGAAGGAGGAGTTAGTTCGTCTTAGCCAGAGGACTCTTTAGGGGAGCAGGCTCAGGTTGCAATCATCCAGGAGGAAGCTGTAGTGGATGGTTTTGGTACATCTTGATCAGTTATTCAAAAATACCTTTACTTTAGAGGGTAGTGTTGTCATGACTCTGAATCACATCCTATGCTGGAAGGGTTTGTCCATTACCACTAGTCTGAGGCATTGCTCCTTGTCAATAATAAATTTTCCTTTACTCAGTGCTCCTCTCCTTACACTTTCAATCAAGGCTTCCTCTCTTCCCTACATAAAACCCAAAAGTAACTAAACTGAACAAAGCCAAGGCAATAGGAATATCATTACCCATTCTGAAGCAATAAGGAAAAATACCCATAGAGATTTAAACACAATAAGAAAATCCTGCTGCTATTATCTCTCATGTACTAGCAATGCTATATTATTCTTTCTGAGAGAGACCAATGAAGAAATGGGAAACTAAAAGTTCTTTGGGAAATGAGTTGTTGGATGGTGTTTTGCTGTGGCAAACAAGTGAGTGTTTTCCTGAAGCAGACACAGGTGAAAGGATGCTCTGCTAAAGCAAACAAGTACATGAAAGGACACATGATGAAGGATTCTTTGTATATATTGATCCATCTTATATTCCATAGTTGAGTTCCATTTGTCAGGACTTCATAGAGGGAAACCACCAAAAATCTTCTTGTGGTATGCTATGGCTTCTTGCCTCTTCTGAGGACTCAGGCCAATTGACAGAGAGATATCAGCTGAGACAGACTCACATGGAGTTTTGCTAAGACAGACTCACATGCTGAGGCAAGGCATGTGGAGAGGCAAAGTCAGTGGAAGACAGGTGATGTTTGGAGGGAGTATAAATAGGACTCAAAGGACTCTGAGAGGGGCTTGCTGGTAGAGCTAGCTGTGCAATGCTTCTTGATCTTGTGTCTTCACTTCCTGGACAGAAACATGGCAGATAACTTCTCCTGGTGTCCCTGATGGCCAGAATTACTACCTGCTGAATTGTGTCTATTCAGCTGAGACCTGGCTCTTCCTGTTAGGTGGTGCCACCGCTGCTGCTATCTGGACACTACTGAACTGGACTTCTGGTATATCGGTGGAGTGTTTGTAAGTAGATGGAGTTGTCACTGCTGACTTGTGAACTGAACTGCTGATTTCCTGACAAGACAGATGGAATTTGCTCAAAAGTGCTACTTCTAAACAGGTCCACTTCCATTGTATCAAAATACACTTTCATTCCCACAACTTCTGGTTGAAGTTAAAGAACTTAAGAACCATCATTCAAAGTAGGCTTTGAAAAATTAAAGCTACAGACCAACCTTGGTCTGCCCCCTTAAGCCCCTAATATAGTATCAAAGTTCAGACTACAATCCCTATCTGTAAATAAAGACTTATTATTGTTCTGATTTACAATATAAGAGATCTATAAGCTGTGCTAAGCCCTGCTATTAAGGTTTTCAGTTGTCCTTATTGTTCAGCTTATTAAACTGACCACTATGACCCTACCACTGGGTCTAGTAACTGAATGTTGAGGTTACAAGAAATTTGATACTGGCAAAAGGATTCTTAATGCACAGCAGCCAAAACCAATTAGATAATGATTCTGAGACGTTTCCGGCACCTCTAACCCATGTTGTATCACACAGTGTCACTGCAGCCTGAGTTCTGAACACACAGCATATGTACTTGCACTGTTTTTTCCATTTTGTCAGATATTCCCAGTAAACACCACCTGAAGCACCTTGGCTCAGACTTGTAGTTATTTCTATGCACTTATAGGAACATAATAGTTTCATTACAAAGACTTTGAATTTCTTAATCCGTCATCATTTCTCAGGAGATAATTATCAAAATTGTTTTGTTAGACTTTTGTGTGCAGCTTAGTACAGACAATACCAGACCAAACTGTTCCAAGGGGAGAGGGGGTTTATTCAGGAGATAGGGCAAAGGTGGGGGGTAGAGAAATGGGAGAATATGGCGAAGAGGAGAGAGAGAGAGAGAGAGAGAGAGAGAGAGAGAGAGAGAGAGAGAGAGAGGGGGAGGCTGGCCATGAACACATGGAGAGAGGGATAAGGGAAGGGGGGAGAGGCGAGGGAGCAGAGAGAAGCTAAAGGCAAGAGAGCAAGAGAACAAGAGAGAGAGAGAGAGAGAGAGAGAGAGAGAGAGAGAGAGAGAGAGAGAGAGAAGAAGGAGGAGGAGGAGGAGGAAGAGGAGGAGGAGGAGGAAGAGGAGGAGGCAAGCAGCCCCTTTTATAGTGGGCAGGCCTACCTGGCTGTTGCCAGGTAACTGTGGGGAGAAGCATATCTGGCTGTTGGCAGATAACTGTGGAGGTGGAGTTTAGACAGAATACTAACATTCCCCCATTTTGGTTTAATTACAAAAGAAAAATTAGAAAGAAATGATGGCAAAGCAGGAATAAAGTTGTCATGATATCGGGCTACTTCCTGCTGGCATTGGGGGCGATGTGTCTTTAGGGGGAACCTAGAAGAATGGGAATGGAGGATGTTTGTCCAGTCTTAGGAGAGTTGGCTGTTTCCTCCTGTCCAGGGTCTATGGAATGAGCCATTTGAGGATAGATCAGAAGGAACAGGTCCAGTAGAAGCAGCTGTGTGTGTGTGACAAGAGATGGAGCATCTGGAGGTTGCTTCTCTGGAGCTGTTTTGGATGTTCCTGGACTTGAAAAGATCTGGATGGCATCTATTTTTTCCATGAGAGGTAGATCAGAGTGGGTTTTCTGTAGCTTATAAGTTTACAAAAGAGATAACAGCATGAGTTAACACAAGCAGTCTTTAAGATGAACCTTTGCTGGATAGTATAGTGGAATGTTTTATTAGACTTAGGCAAGTTTATAGGAACTCAGATAATATTAGGACAGTGTCATAGCAAGAAGAGGAAATATGAAGCATTTAATTGATAGCAACTGAGTTTAGGTAATGAAGTAACAGATAATCTGTGAAAGCTTAGCTGTCAGTATAGTCAGAAGTCTGAGAGTAAACAATAATCTACCAGTTACATATTATTTTTAAAAATGACAGAATCCACTAGTCAACAGTTCCCATGCTCTCCATAGTCTCTTGGGTGAAGTCAGTTTGGCTTCCAAGCGCAGAAGACCCAGGGCTTTTTTTCTGTGGAATGGATATGTGTCACATGAGAAATGACTTACCTTGGTTTGACTCAGCTAAGTCATTTGACTCAGAGCATCCAGTTTAGCTCACTGTGTTTGCTAGTGACTATATCATCACATATAATCCAGGCTGATTCTTCTAGGTATCTGGTGTCCAAGTCTTCTGAAACCATCTTGGGTTAACTGTTAGAGGCTTTGGGAATTCTGTCAGCCATAAACTTAAATATACTATTAGCAGACTTCTGACAAGATTGAGAGCCATAAGGATTGGTTGTAACTGAACAGAATTTAATAGCAGTAGTAAAAATCTATTAAGACAGAGCGTTTCTTATCCTGTCTTAAGTAACTTTGGTGGGTTGTGTAGGCAGAGAAAAGCACATTTTTGTATTAGCAAAGAAACATTTCGCTAGGCCCAGAATAAGAAAGCTGGATGGTACTGCTGGTGGGTCGGGGATGTGAGCCACAGTTGCTGCGGGTCAGTTCTGCGGGTCAGTTCTGCGGGTCAGTTCTGCGGGTCAGTTCTGCGGCAGGGCAGGACTTCCTACTAGCTGCTGGAAGTCACTGCCCAGTGCCTCTGGCAGTTGCAGTGGGCAAGGAAAAGCATGTCCCGTATCACAGCAACGTTCATGTTAGCTGTTCTTGTGGCAGAAGGCACTGCTAACACTCACTTTACAGGTCTCGGGCAGAGAGGAAGAGAGAGTGCCTCCCTCACATGCTCTGACAGCCAATCCCTTTGTGCGGGTGGTTGCGCACCTGGGGAAGCAAGTCACAGAGAGGGTCCCTGGAAGGATGCAAGGAGAAGACCCAGAGCAGAGCTAAGAACCACAGAGGGGAAGGGAGCAAGCCAGGTGCTGAACCGGCTGCTTTTCAGGCAAGCCGGCAGAACTAAATGGGTCCAGTCAGCTGCAAATGACGGAGGCGAAGGAGGGAAGGGAGCAAGCAGGGTCCTGGATCGCTGTTTTTCAAGCAAACCAGCTGGCCACAAATGACAGAGGAGGAGGGGGAATCCTTAAATGAGGGTCACGGAAGCACAGGGTTAGCTCCGAGCTCAAGAAACTTTCCTGGGACCATGTGGACAGTTACTCTGACCAGTGAGGAATTGGGGAACAGGTAGACCACATAGAAGTATTAAAGTTAGATGAATGCTTGGATATAGGGAATCTCCATTTAGAAGACTGCTGGCAGTATGAGTTAAGACCCTTTAAAATGATTGGGTCTAGCATGCATTAAGTGGCCACTTTAGTCCATTATCTAGACGGTACCGAATCCAGACCTTATTGCAGAGGTGTATCAATTTGGAAGGCCTCAAATCAGGCGTTAATTTTAGAGATTTGAGGTTTTTCAGGAGACAACCTAGTGGGGTGTCTGTGAGTGCAGTCGAAGACAATGTGGTACCCGTTGGGTGATGGGGATTTTACCGAGCTATTCATATCGGCATCCCGAAAGAAAAGTCGGCAATGAAATCAGGCAAACAGCCTAGATATCAGGTCATCACGAGAATATCTAGGGGCCTCGGCTGCAGCAGAACTCCTGTAGCTTGCCAGAAAGCAGTTCAACCTGTTACCAGGATTTCTGGTTGCTGCAAGAGCTTTGGGGGCTGTGAACTACTTTTGAGGAGGGGAGTCACCCAACGGCCAATGTCCTAAGTTGTAGGTCATCTAGAGGCCAGTCATATGGACTGGGGCAGTGAAATGCCAACCCCTCAGCCCAGAGAAGGCTGGCCAGGCCCTATTTGGGTGTTCTGGGTCCCTTCCACCAATTGGAAGCTCTTTACCAATTACTATGTCAGTGTGAGTTTGCGGGCTTGTCCAGTCTGGTATCAGAAAAGGTGGAACTGTGAAGTCTGTGTAGGCCTGTCTGGCTGCCCAGCCCATATGGCAGAGCACCACATGGGGGGCACAGCAGCACAGCTCACATGGTGGAAGTTTTGTGAGCCTCATAGCAGAGGATGGAGATGGTCTGAAGCAGTGGTGGAAATTCACACAGTCAGTGATGGCAGGTAGCAGTGGATGGAGTCCACATGGTATAGCAGTGGCAGCAGTGGTGGGGTTGCGGCAGGTCATCTGGTGTCAGTACTGCATGGTTACAGCAGCCGGTTGAGGCTGCCAGTAGCTGCAGGGGTCTCAGGGTTCCCGAAATCTTTGTTCACAGCCAACACACCAGTGTAAGACTTCAGGCACACAGCTTAGAACAGACAACACCAGACCAAATGGTTCTGGGAGGGAGGGGGTTTATTCAGTAGATAGGACATAGGACAAAGGTGGGGGGAAAGAAATGGGAGAAGATGGCAGGGAAAGGGGGAAGAGAGAGAAGTGGAGACTGGCCATGACCACGTGGAGAGAGTGAAGACAGGCGAGGGTACAGAGAGAAGCTAGAGGCAAGAGAGCAAGAGAACGAGAGAGAGGGAGAGAGAGAGAAAGGGAGAGAGAGAGAGAGAGAGAGAGAGAGAGAGAGAGAGTACGAATAGGGGGGGGCGGGGGAGGGAGAGGAGGAAGAGGAGGAGGAAGAGGAAGAGGAGGAGGAGGAGGAGGAGGAGGAGGAGGAGGAGGAGGAGGAGGAGGCGGCAAGCAGCCTCTTTTATAGTGGGCAGGCCTACCAGGCTGTTGCCAGGTAACTATAAGGAGGAGCATACCTGGTTGTTGCCAGATAACTGTGGAGGTGGAATTTAGACAGAATACTAAGTTATACCGTCAGATTTGATTGTATTGGGTCACCATATTTGACTTTAAAAATTGAGCTTCTCACTTAAATTTCATTAAATCATTCTTAAATTTGGCTTGGTATTAAGGAATAATTTCCAACTATTTATGAAATGGCCATACATTCACTTCTGAAATTGTTGTGCTATGTGTTTTTTTTTAAGTGACATTCTCAGTACTAAAAATAAATTCAAAGAACTGATCAATTTTTTTAATACTAAAGATTTCCTATGTCTTTCAGTCTCAGACATTCAACCAAGAATAAATTTTTATGTAAAAAGCATTTTAATGTATTTTGCTTTCATACTTGCTCTTTAATAACAAGTAAAATTATATGTATACTTAGGAATTTCTTTATAATAAAACAATTATAATAAAATTCTTTATGATAATCAGTAAATGTTGAATCCTTGGTCCTGTCTTTCCACACACATATTCCCAGGGTCACACAAAAATTTCTCAAGAGAAAATGGGACATGGGTAGACAAAGAATGAGGTCTCTGCTATTCAACACACAAGATTGGACTTCCAAAGGTTTTCTGACATCAAGAAGGACGTTTTTACCAGCAAACAATTGGGGTACAGCCAAGAGAAGGAATCACCAAAGTAGAATAAAGATCTTACAGGTTAAAACATTTGCTACATAAACACTAGGCCCCATGCTCCGTATACATTTAACACTGATAGAATTTTAGCTTTATCCTTCTCTGTAAGCTGTGGGATACTATGCTGGTGTTTATGCAGAATGTTAAGGGATGTGCCAAGCACACAAGTGTACAATGAAGAAATGTGTTCATCTATATAAATGTCCCAGTTATTGCCTGCCTATTCTTTTGTGTATCAAGATTACTCAGCCATCATCACCACCACCAATGTGTCATTTTCAATTGTCCCTTATGTATTTGAAACAATATTGCTATTCATATTTAAAGTTATTATACTGTTTGACAAATTGAACCTCTCTCCACTCTAATGTTTCCTTTCTGGTCCCTGCTTCTTTTGATATTAACTAGATGTGTATTTCAGTTAGTGTATACAGAATGTCTTCCCATTATTTTACTTCCAGCCTTTGTATATCTTTATACATAAGGTATTTCTCTTAAGTAGAGATGGGTTTCTAGACCGGCTTTATTTTAATCTCTTTCACATTAGTGAACTTCCAGTTACTATAATTACTGTTACTCCATAGCTACCATCCAAGTCTTTCTCATTTAACCAAGTTATTTCCCTTCCTTGTTTTTTTTTGTGATATCTTATCATTGGCCAAATTTTTCTTCTGTGAACTTTATTATACTATATTTCATTCCTTCTCTTGGTTACTCTGAGCTTACCCTATAAACATTTGGTTATTTGAAATAACTAAAGCCTATGATGTTTGTCACTTTCATTGTGATTCTAGAACAAGCAAGACTTTAACTGTATCCTTCAAGTGAACTATTGGACTTGCTAGGATAAACTCGAGCCCCTGATGAAACAGGAACTTACCATTCTGTACAGATACAGGGATTAAATCCAGAATTACCGGTATTTCCCTATTCTGATGGTGTGCTGGTAACCTCCTCAGATACTTAAACTGTAAATGATGTATGTCTGCTGCTTCCTGGTAACACCAGCCCCTCAGAATCACATCCTAGGCTCTGTCCATCCCCAGATGGCAGGTCAAAATAACCTTCACGGTCAGTAAAAGTGAAAACAGCTTACAACAAGTATTTCCTAACAACTTTCTGATGCTAAGGCAATTGTCTTCATTCATTAGTGCCTATGTTATTGAATCAGCATTATTATATCAATATGAAATATCATGTCTCTTAGATAAGCAGCAGGTAACAAATTGCTGAAATAAAAAACATGTAAGGTTCCAATCTGTACTTTTAAATTTGTATTCTTATGTAGAATTATCTTTAAGAAAACTACAAACAAATGGGTCAGTGGTTATACACTTCTTTTTTGCTATGTTTTAAGTAAAACATGCTTAAAAGTATTTTTTTAAAAGTCACAACTCCATTTCAGTTAATAGCTACAAATAAATATAAAATCCATTCTTCAAACATTGAGGGGGATTCAGTGCAGGGATCTCAGTGCATGGGAATATTTTTAAGCTAACATGTTCAGTAGTGATATCTATTTGATATAGGAGAGAAATCATAGCATGGAAAAAAGACCTCCTTCCTCCAACTTACATAACTCACTTATAATCAGGGCCTTTGGAAAGTCCTTGTGGAACAATCTGGGCAAGAGAGTTAACAGAAAACTCTTTACCAGGCTAAAGACAAAACAGACAATTTACCAGATAATTTAGAGACAATATAAGTGGCTGAGAAATGTAGGATTGCTCTAGTCAGAACACTGTGGGCTTTTGACAAACGTCAAGAAAGTAGAAAACCTGTAGAGGCCTGGGGAGGTGGCTCATTTGGTAAAATCTCTTCTACATAAAGTGTAAGGATTTGAGTTCAATCTCCAGCCCCTGGATAAAATGCCATAAATTGGAAATACCCTGTACTGTAAGCTAACTGCTGGTTAGACAGAAAACTTTCTAGGCCTCCTTAGTGAATCCACCTAGCATGCAGTGAGTACCATATTCAATGGTAGACACTATGTCAAAAAAGAAAATACTGCTAAAGAGTGACTTAGAAAGGTACCAGACATAGACCTCTAGCCTCCACATGCATACATACACACATGAACATGTATGAAGACAAAGTTTAATTTCACAGTGTTTTATCAAAATTACTCGGCACTGAAGGGATAAGTAAGCTCACAAGTCCGGCTCACCAACTCAGCTCTTTGTCTTGCCCAAGTACATAAATCTGTGGGCTGAAGAAAGCTATCCTGGAGCATCAGTCCACCTGATCCTTTACAGCCTGGAATTGGCCCCTGGAGATTCCCAGGACCTGAGTTGAGCAGAGCAAGGAGTCAACCAGGGCTGAAGATGAAACCCAGAGAGATGGAGGTCATGCTGACTCTGCCACAGTTGTGACTGGCAGGATACGGGGAACAGGTCAGGAACAACAGCTTGCCTTTGTCATGCAGGATATCAATGTGTTCAATATGCTCCTTCAAAGTTTAACCCACGCCAAACTGTTGTTTAACCCAAATATCTGAGGAGCAAACTGGGCTGATCATTCTGGAGAAAGTAGAGTTGAAGAGTAAGGACTACTGAGCGATCCAAGAGATAACCACACACCCTGAGTACCCGAGTCTGATGTGATAGGAGGACAGCTGATAACTGGATTTGCAGCACTACCAGGCATCACTGAGCCAAACCATCACTTCTGCCTGCCATTATGGCAAGTAGAGTGACCAAGGTCAAAAGTTGAAGTCACCAGCACAACTCTGCACTGACTGACTTCAGAAGTGGCCTTATGGGGTCTGTAACCCACTCACAGTTTATCTTTAACATCTAGACTACTTCCAGAGAGTGTGTGTGTGTGTGTTATGTATGCATGCATGCATGTATTATGTATGTATGTGTGTATGTATGTATGTATGTATGTATGTACATACATTTTACATATATCTAGAAGAGAAGCCACTTCAAGTCGTTCTAGATGATGAAGAATGAAGGCTACCCTTTGTAAATTACACAAATTGGTGCTTTCTGCATTGTGGTGCTGAAGGATATATGAACTCACAGAGACTATGTCAATATATAAAGGGCCTGTACAGGCTCAAAGCATACAGGTTCAGAGCACTGAAGTTGAGAAACAGAAATGGATTCCCATCTCAAACTAAGTAGTTATCTCCAATGAACAATGAACAACGGATTGAAAAGGAAAAATGAATTTTCTCCAATTTGGTCACATTGTGTATATAAACTACATTTAATAATAGGCCCAATGCCCAGCAGTAGATGACCAATGAACTCAGTAGCATTTTTGTAGACTTTTCGTTTTCTATTTGTATGTATGTGTATGTTACTGTTTGCATATTATGTTTTCTGATTTTTCTTTTTATTGTGTATGATTATTTTTCCTTGATTTTATTTGTTCTTTTTGTTTTTTATTTGTGTGTTTGTTTTATAAAAAGAAAGAGACTAAAGGCTTGGAGTTGGAGGAGTGGAGAGGAGGAGAGAATGTGGGCATTGATGCTGGAGCTCAAACAATGGACAAAATGAACTGTATAACTTTTCAATTAATAAAAATACAAGGATTTTCTAAAAAAGAAAAAAATACTCAGCACTGCAATTGCAGTACAACAAAACTAACTCATAACATAAATGAAAGCTGTTGTAATTCAATAAAACTTTATTAGCAGGCATTAGGAAAAGAAACATTGAGGAAATACCAATAATGTTCCATTAACTGCTGCAATGAAACTGAGCCACAGAGCCATTACGGTGTGTCACCAAGTTGTCTTGGTCATATACTCCTTCTAAGAGGGGCTTTTCCGTCTTTATTTAAGAACTTGAACAAAATCACAAGCCTTAATTTAAGTATGGGAAAGTTTGACAATAGCAATGACTATCCTGCAACAGTGAATGTCCTTATCAGATAGCACATCACATCGGTGAGGAGTGCTGGTGTGGACAGGAACTAACTACTCACTACACTCTTGGCTCTGCAGCAGAAGTATGGGTCTGTGTACCTCAAAGAAAATTTTCATGGGAACCTAGGCCAGTGGTACTGATGCTAGACCACTATTGTTTCTTAGGCCTCTGAGAGAAGACCAAAGAAATCCAGTAATTTTTCACTTTTATTGAGAGCTATAGATTTCCTTATCTTTGTCTGATTGAGCAAGATAATATAAAATGAAATTATATTCCAATAAAAAGAAAATAACCAAATCACACTCATAGACACATGCAAAAATGTCTTAAGTTTTCAAGACCAGCTCATTGACAAACCTGTTTATCTCCTGGATAGATGACCCTTAGCAGGGTGTCTCATACGTAGTGGCAGAGGTTGTGAGCACTTTGCATGAAGCACTTGCTGGTTGTGTTATCTCCTCTCTAAAAGATCTTATCCATTGGGTGATGATGCCTCTTTAAAAATGGCATAGTTTGCATTTGTGTGCACCGATTTTTATAGTTATCTGTAGTTTCAGATAGGGCTGTTAATAAGAAAAATAAAACAAGGAAGTGACCGGGAGCTCAATTGGAAACAAGACTTTAGTTCTGATTGCTGAGTAAGTTTTATAGACAGTGGGAGGAGACTGTTGAAAACCGAGATGGAAGTATGCTCTTAACATGTGTGAGACCCAACAGGCCAACTAGAAATGAGCAGGTGAAAGCTATGGGTAAGCCTGTGTGTGCACCGGGAGGTTGAAGAGCCCCCTGTCTAAGCAGCAGGCAAGGTGATCTTTCCAGCAGCAATTTACTAGGCAAGGGTCTATCTCCCTCTTGTTCCCCCTGCTAGTGGTTCCTTGGTCACAACAGTGGTTCACTCAAAGGGAAAGGCAACATGGATTTTCAATCCCGTTCTCACTTGTCAACAGAACTTCTTTTACCATTGGATATTTACACACAGGAATAAATACTTGTATAGAGAGAAGTCACATTATTTTTCAATGGCTCCCCAAACAAAATACCGCAGACAGAATTCATTGAACAAAGAGAATCTGTTGGTTCAAGAACTGGAGACCAGAAGTCCAAGATCACGGTACCAGCAGTATGTTTCTTCTGAGGCTTTCAGCCTTGGCTAGCAGAGGTCTCCCTTTGTGTTGTGTTCTCATTATCTCTTCCATAAACACCAACAAGTACACAGACACAGACTTGCTGTCTCTGAGTATCCTTAACGGCTGTCACAACCATTGATTAAAGCCAACCAGTCTAACCAAGTTATGTACCGTCCCAAGAAAATTCTTGAAGACAAGGTGCACTCTTAGGTACTTAGGATTCCAACATAGGAAAATTGAATCTATAACAGGACCTCACCACTCCATTGCTCAAGCTTTCTAGAGTTAGGCTTGAGTATTTTTTTTTTTCTGATTTCACTGTTATCACTGAGGGTGACCACAACCCTAGACTCCTATACTTCCTGGAAAAGAAAGTTGATCAGCCTAGGCTTTTCTCAAAGGATCTGACGTGAAAGTTCTCTATACAAGTATTTATACCAATTCCTGGACTCAATGCTCCAGGAAGAGCTCATGTGTCTGTTCCCTGTACCTAACATAGAACATACCTTCTAGCAAGTTCTAAAAGCATTCACATCCCACACACAAAAGCTACCATCTTCTCTACCGAGACATTCCATTTCAACCAACTGGAATCATTATTTAAATGTTCCCATTTTGAACATTCAAAACTAATAAAAAAAAAAAAACTCTACCGCATTCCATTTGGAAGAAGAGAATTTATGAATTTGACTTTTGTCTTAAGACGTTTCAAGTAGAACTGTGGTAGAGAGCTGCTGAAATCCCTGTTAGCGTCAGTGCCCACAAGGCACTTTGTTGTGAGTTTAGAATTAAACTCTCTGATCCATGTAAATAAATCTGAAGGCCTGGCTAAGTTCAAATCAATCAGTGAACTCTGACCTCCCCTGATCCCTGACAAACCATTTACATTCTAAAACTGACTTGCTTCCATCCAAAATGGAATATTCACAATTTCTCAGTGCTGAGAAAGATGCTGGAGATGACTATGTCCCTCCAGACAGTCTTTGTGAGTGTCCATTCTGACATCGATGACTTGAATACAAACTGTGGTGTATGTGTTTTCAAGGTAAATAAAGAGCGCTGTGAACACACTCATCTTTTTCATGACTCTCCTAGAAGAAACTAAATTAACAGAAAGCCCTCAAAATGAACATTTTAGAGAGAAATTTTTAATGCAAGTATGGCATCCATTTTACACACCTGAATTCAAACAGCAGGCAGTGTGCCCCTGACTGGAACATTAGCTCTGTGTCCCAGCTGCCTTGCCATTATGTCGCTATTACACGCCTAAAGTTGCTCCCACCACATCAGAAATAATTTACCCCTAGCCAGGTTTTAAATCAAGGATATCCATCAACTTGCACCACTCTGAAGGGGATGGTGCTATTTTAAATACAGGGGATTGGAAAATAAATGAGTTTAAATGGTTACATGTGGTTCAAGCTCTTGCCACGCCACAAGGAAAATTTATTCCAAGCCAAATTAGTTTGGGAAGTAAGACATTCCAAAGCATCCTCCAATCCACCACAATTTGACATGTTCTGATTGTCTTGATGTGTAATGTAGTAAAATGTGAATGACTGCATCATCTGCAGCGAACATGAAAAGTGGGAGACAGTATCCTCCAGCCCATGACTCTTTACACATTTCCAAAGGGAACACTGTTTGCCACCGGATCCCAAGGGAGCAACTAACTCTCTTGAGTTCAGACAAGATTGTCTTGCTTCTTCATGAATGGATGGACTATGTTGGGTGGACGCCTCCTGTCCCCTAGCTGGAATTCTGAACTTCAGTTTTCCCTTTGTCTGGGTGGTACATCTCCCACTGGTGCTTGACAATGAGTGATGCTCTGAAACCCTGCTCTTTCACACCCTTCGAGTGACCTATAACTTTTCATGGGTAACCTTTGACCTAGGGACTGACAGTTTGATTTATTGTCCGGTGTTATGATTTATGAGTATCTCCTCAGAATAATTAACAGACAACAGGTGGCAGCATAATAATTTTGATTACCCAGCGGTTCATGAAACCACGACAAAGGTGACTTCATTCTCTGAATGCAAGAAGGACAACAATTAGAAATTAAACAAAGAAACGCTTTTATGCCGTGGCTTTCCCATCTTTTGTTCGTCACATAGAAGGCTTACATAGGGGGCCTGAGTTCCCCTTGGCCATCAGGACAAAATAAGGAACTTTTACTCTGTGAACATAGGAAGATGCAGTTCCTTGCCGTATTGACAAAGTTATCCCCCTTTCTCTACTGAGGTCTTGATTAATTGAGTTATGTCAAGCCTGCCAAGCTCATCATCTTTTCACATCCAGTTTTTGACAATGGCCATTGCCTGGGGAAGAATTGATGGGCAGGCAAAGTTTGAACAAGCATGCACATTTTTGTAAGGCATTCCAACATTTAGTCTACCAATTGTGTTTCTATGTATTCCTTCCAAAGTATGCAAAAGCAGTAGAGAAAAATTTCTCCCTTGTACCATATGTGGCTCTAATGTTGAGGCTACAAGGAGGAAGCCTTGTCACTCCAAAGCATCTCACGAGAGTTTTAATTTCCTCCTCTGCTTTCTGCATTTCAATGTCAGGGGACCGCTTTCTCCAATGGGCACCACATTACTTTTAAGCAAAACAAAGCCTTGCTATAACTTTCATTAGAGGTATTTCATTAGAGACACCTTTTTCTTAAGGATTGACATTTCCTTCCAGAGGAATCCACACTGCATTTGGGTGAGCACCTACCTTTGTGAATACCTAATGCTGTTTTTGTAGAACTAAATAAAACTCAAGTTGGAGGCTTTATTCCTGCCCAGCTCTCCATTTAATCTCTGCTGAAAATGGCCCTAAGTGTTACTAATGAAATTGAAGTACACAGGCCTCTGAATATGTAACAGTCCTGCCTCACACCCAAATGCTGGGCAGTGGGAGAACCTCTCCTGCATAAGAAATGAATGTCTGCACAGCACCACAATAGTGATATTACAGGCTTATCATTTTAATTGACTTCTTGACATATAAAAATATTCCTACAATCCTGCTTTACATTATAGTTTAATAACAGCTTAACACACATCTATAAAATATTCATTCCTGTTACATTCAAATTTTAAAATATCTGATGGAGAGTCTGGTTAATAGATAAAGAAGAATCCATGGAATATTAAAAGACTCTGAGGTATAGGTAGGGCCCAGACCCTTCACTGGAAAGTACAGCACAGTGACGGTAAGGACTGCCGATTTCACTTCTAATTCAAATGATTCGCTGGAACTAAAACATGGCAAATATAAGAGACTGGGCTGCAAATAATCATCCTTCACCGACTTTAGCTGCAGGGAGGGGACACTGTCCCCCATGAGCCTCCCTCAGCAAATACTCAAGAGAAGTGGTCCTTACCAGTGTTATATTCATATATATAACAGAAAACAGAGGGGTAAAACCACTGTGCTCAGTGGTGAGTGTTTCTGCAAAATTCCTGGTTAAGTTGATGTCCGTTCCACATCTGGTTAACCCAACACTCCACCCCATCCTATCCCCAGAATCTGTGGCAAATCCAAAAGATTTATCTTGAAAACATGATAGGTGTTCAAACCATGAAGTAATTTTGATACTTTGTTCCCCATCAATTTTTAAATTAAGTATCTGGAAGCAAACAGCTGTTAATTTTGGCCATAGGCTTTTTGATTAGGAGCTTTGACCCCACCCCTTGCCTTTTGGTATCCCCTATACAATCCTGTCGACATGCAGGCTAACCCTTGACACTTGATTCAACACAACGTCACAGTCCAGCCAATCCCCCACATTCAGCAATCCTTTTGTTGCGAGAGGAGACACCTGCTCACAACTTCCACACTCCTGTAAGCAAAGCCCCTGCCATCCCACAAGTCATCCTGTGGCTTCATAAAATTTGTTTCACAGGGAATGGAGGGGAGGAGGAGGAGGAGGAGGAGGAGGAGGAGAGAGAGAGAGAATCCTCCCCTCCCTCCTCACCTCCCTCAATGCTTTCTGCTATTACTTCTGTTTTACAAACTTTACACTGCAGCATCGTCCCATATGTTTGTGCAGCGCACAAGGAGGTTTCTTTAGAAAGCGCTGATGCTAATTATAAATTTAATTTGCATTTTAATTAGAATGGTAGCAAATTAAAAGCATGGCAGCTGGAGAATTTTGAACGCTTTGCAGAGATTTGGTGTCAGTATCTCCCTGCTTCCGACTTTGCAGCCTTTCATTTGCCTCTCTCCCTATCTTTCATTTACACAAGCATATTGGTGATTCTTCTCCCCCGTCCCTTCTCTCTCTCTCTCTCTCTCTCTCTCTCTCTCTCTCTCTCTCTCTCTCTCTCATTTTCATTTGTGTATCTTCTATTCCCCAGTTAATTCCTGACCAAAAAAAAAATGAAGTTACAATTTTTTTTTCTGCTCTGATGAATGGCACGGGCTTCTCTGCAGCCAGCACGTAGTGGGCTGCTGTCATCGACTGGATGCTGTGGACATCATTTCTGAGCCCCTGCTAGTAATGCTCTCCTTGGCTTGCCTTGTCTGCCACACTATAGCAGTTAGAGACCCAATATTTTCTCTCCCTGAATAAAGGGGCTGTTTTTACTCATTTGGCCTACAAAAAACAAGGATTTCAGTCTGGATAATAGTGCTTTAAAGTACTCAGCAACTTGACCACAGGTCCTGGACACATTAATCATATACATCAGGAGGACCATGCTTCTGTCCTCCATGTCCAAAGGCATTGTTCAGGGTACACCTTTGGGCAAAAACCCCTGTGCTGTCAGCCTTTGAGCCTCTGGAGTCAGAGGCACCAGTCTGTTTCACAGCGCAGTCTCTCACTTGGGATGTGAGCATGTCTGTTTTTAGCACTCACGTGAGCACATTCAGTCAGTTCTGTCGTTTTCCCTATGTTGTGTCTCCATGGTCATTTTCCTTCCTTCTGTTCACTTCCCCCACAGTGTCCTTGCTCAATAATTTTCATTAATTGATTGACAGCTCTGATAGACCCAACTAACCTCTATCTCACGCTCATGTCTGTTTTTAAATAAGTACTTGTACGTCCAATGACCTTGTCGCCTCATCAGCTATCAGAAAATGAGCATGCAGATATGGAAGGAGCTGATTAGCAAAATAAGCAATAGATCTCGTTCCTGGCTGAAGTCCACAGCCAGCAGTGACAACCAAACTTTGCCGTGTTACATTGCCACCAGGATCTAAAAATAAAGGATAAGCACTAGGCAGGAGATGCTGAATCTCACTGGCGTTCGTTCAGATGTGTAGGAAACAAGCCCTCTGCATCAATCAGTCACCTTGAAGAAAGAGGACCGGGAAAGGGGATGGCGTATTCCTCCGTGACTTGGCTCCGTCCGTCGGCATCGCTACATTGCTAGGCTCATTAAACCTGAAAAGAATCTGCTCTAAGTTGGGGGGGCATTTCTCATCTCCTATAAAGAGACCAGTGGCCTGTTTATGTTTAACTGTGTGTGGTTTTACCTTTTCCCCTGATAGCCGGGATTGTGGTGTATGCTAGATCCATGCACTACTTTGAAGATGCCCTGTTACTATGTTAACTCGTGAACTTTCACCCACAAATGAAACGGCAGGAAAATGTGTTTCAGCCCCATCAAAACTCTATAAAGATTTATTTTCTTCTTAAGTGAAATAAAAGGGAACAAGAGCAAGTCATAAGAGCAGAAATCTCACCTTGACTTCTTTTAAATGTACTGATTTGATTTTCTGCGTAAATCAATCATTATATGTGAGACTCAATTAGAAATTGACAGGAAATCATGAGACTCATTTTTAATGCATATTTATATGAAAACAGTTTGTACAAATGAAAAGTTTGCACTTTAATTCCATATAAATTTTAGGTGACACTGGAATTTCAGGACTCATATTTTATACCTTCCTTTCCTATGGGTTTTCCTACCAATGTTCAAACATGTGAACAGAGTTAAAAATGATTTATTCCAGAGATACTAATAAGTGTTGGCACTTCTCAAGGAGGAAATGGGCAAATACTAGATATTTTGAGCCAAGTTTTGGTAAGTAGAGTGAGCTGAATTACGTGGTAAACGCTTTTATTCATTTAAGATCACTTTAGAGATACAAAGAGAATCCCCAAACATGAGTTCTATAACATTTGCTTTCCAAGAGAAAAATTGATAATTCTATCCACTCTTTATGTAGGAAGAAGACTTGACGAGACCAAAGTATCACTGTGAGGACCCAACTCAGGCCTTGGGTTTCTGGTTTAACTTTCTGATTATTTTCACCTTGTTTTAAATATATACCTCCAAAAGGAATAGCTTTGGTTTACTTTTATCTGGGAATTAAATCTGAAACTCTAAGAAGCGAAAATATGTATGTGATAGTGATGCTTAAAAAAAAATGAACAAAGTTACTGCCTTCAAAGAGTAATTATTTAAAATTGTGGATAATGATATGCAAAATGCTGGCCCCGACTTATCCTAATTAACACGATTATAAGACAAAATAGTGAGAATCAAAGTTCTAACTTCCATGCCCCCACAGCTCCTCTGTATCTGCCTTCTCCCCAGTCAAAAGCACATTCAAGGTACATTATGCCAAAAACTGTACAAGGCAATCCCCCAGCTTTAAAAGGAAGTGCACAGTTTTGGATAATCAAATACTAATTTTGAAATGGACAATCTAGACTTCTGAGATAAATTTCCACCCTTGCTTCTTTGGAAAGGTTTAGTTTTTCTTCGTGTAATTTCTTTTTTCTGCAGTTGTACAGAAACACTTTCATTAACCCAAGAATGGATTATTTGGAGTGCTAATTAATTGATTCTTCAAAATGCCAATTGACACACTCCCAGGGAAAACCTGATCTAAGCAACTATGTTAATCAAGCTATTGTACTTATGGTTCTGCCTGAATATCAGACCATCTGAAATGAGAACTTTGCCTCTACTCGCCTGGCCCTCTTGTGGGCAGCTAATTAATATGAGCCGAATATGACAGTTGTGCTTGTACATTCACCGTGCTGCCTGACAATAACTCTGTAAAATTACATTTCAGATAAAGAATGGAAACAGTGTTAAATACCATTATTTGCCTGCTTCTGATGTCGGAGAGTCATTATGAAAGCAATTACAGCGGTTCGTCTGTCTGTATGTCTATGGGGTATTTATTATCTGGATCTGTCTGAATCCTTTGCCAGGTGGAGAGTATATGGCATATTAAAGACAAGGGAATTCAGTCACAATTACCAGGATGAGAACTGAAGAAGGAACACAATCAGAGTTCTGCCTGTGAACCTTCCAGCAAAACAGAAAATTAATGGTCAAGGCTTGAGGTCTGGGAAAACTTGTAGACTCCTTTGTTTAAATTTTTAAAAAATCTCTGGGTTTATAAAACTCAGGAAAGTAAGCAAAAATTAACCTTCAGATTGTAGTAAAATAAACAGAATAGTAAAACAAAAGGAAAAAGAATGAATTATGGCACCAATTCTCCAATTTCCTCCCCTCTGGGATCTTAACTAAGTCATATAGGTAGCTATTATATTTTATAAAGATAAAGATAGTCCTTTGCAGAGGTATGTGTACTCAAACTACCACTCTTGAGTATCAAGAAGGCTTGGGCTAAGGAATGATTAGCTAGGACATACTTGGAGGGATGAGCAGATTGACTGGATGGAATTCTGAGTCAGGATTCCTGATGTTCTCTATCTTCTCTTGGACAACAGTGTGGAGCAACAGTTAGAAAGTATCCATGACAGCAAGTACCACAAGCAGTTAGGTGACCTCAACTTCAATGGCCCATTCTCTTCTTCTCCCTTTTCCCTCCCCTCCCTCTCCTCCTGCTTCTTCATTGCTGGAAGCATAGTGAAATTGTAACATAATAAAGTCACTGTTCATTAAAAAGGGGGTGCTCTGAAGTGCTACTCTGCGTAGCAGGACACATTAGGCACCTGCTCACAAATACTGAGCTATTTCACCTACTGGGAAAGCAGTCGGTCACAGAGATCTCAGACAAAGGGTTTCACTGGACAAGGAGTACAGTGTATCTCTGAGGTGAGGGTACCATACAGAAAACGGGGTGTGTTACAAGGCTTTAGGGGCATCTTATTCCAGTAAAACTGTGACTCATTACAGAGTTTATAATCTCAGCCTTTGTAGCATCACACATTGACTCTATATCTAATTTCTCTTTTGCCTCCACAAGTAATAAAGGATTATCTATGCCTTTCAATCTAGTGCATAATGAGAAGCATAAACAATCATAGCAATGGTAAATGATAGGGGAATAGAACAAGACAATGCAGGTTTGTTACAGCTAGATCACTATGGGTATCTCAGTCCTTCTCCCTTAAGTGGAAATACCAAGGCTGTCTTCAGCGACTGCTGCACTAGTAGTGAAGTCAAAGGCAACTTGCCTAGCCTTCCACTGGCTACAAAGCAAGAATCTGAAATGTGTTAGCACTCTTGGTCTTTCATCTTTTCATTTAGAATTCCAAACTTTATTTGGGGTCGAGGGTTTCCCAATGATATGTTTGATATGTTTTCATGTTTTAGCTTTCTTTTATAAGCTGTATAGTTATTAAATGCCCATAAGAAAAACTATCCTTCCAAATATTAGTCAAAAGAAGCTAGACACATCTGTGGAGTAAGGGGCTGCTGACACATCCCAGCACCATGAGGCAAAACCGTAAGTTCAGGTCTGCCTTGTGCTTCAGCTCTTACGATGGCTCTTTGCAGCCTCAGCACCATGTCCTCCCTACCTAGCGACCTAGTAGGCTGCATGGCACTGTGTCCGAAAGGGAAGCAGAGGACTGGGCACAGTTAAGTGCTTAGGCCACCAATGATTCCTGCCAACTTTTCTCACAATAGTAGCACAGAGGTAGTCATAGGGTCTCACCCAGCCACAAGGATTCCAGCAATCATTTGCTCAGAAGAGCTGAGTTGTGATGCTCTGGTGGCCGTCATGCATTGGGAAGACACATGTTCTCTGTAGGACTGGCAGACAGCCTTGTAGGCCTGAGGCCTACAAGGGGCCAGTGCTGATTGATTGGGATGCTTAAAATTATAGGGCCAGGACAGCATTTCCTTAGGGTAGGGCTTTCTAAGCCTCCAGAGGAAGGAATTTTAGTGCAACAACTGACAGTTCTCATAATCTGTTTTCTCACCAAATGTATAAAGAAAAAAAAGTATTTTGAAATACAAAGAGGAATAAAATACCCACATATTAATATTAGAAACAGTTCCAACACAGAGGGTGTTGACAAGGGTACAGGGAGGAGCCTGCGTTCCTGTCTGCTGTGGCTGATTGCATAAATTGGAAAAAATCTTTTCTTGAGGGCAACTTGGAAATCTATAGCAATATCCAAAAAACTTCGTGTGGCCTTTCACTCTGCAATTTCACTTTCAGGACTCAAGTTACGGCAAACAAGGCTGATGTGTCTCCGGGTGCATTTTCACAGATTATCAACCTATCATTTTTATAACAGGGAACTAATGGAAATAGGTAGTCACCAGGCACTTAGGTAGATATGACATGTGAAATACTGATAAACCACTGAAAATAAAACTGTGGAAGATTATTCCAATAAAGGGAGGAGGTGTTGTCATAGTCCTTTGCAAAATGCACTGCAGTCACTCCTCCATGAACAGAGAAAAGGAAATAGATCTAGAGGGAAGAAAAATGACATAGAATGTGGACAATGTGTCTTTTTCTCCTAGTATTTCTTTTTAGTATGTGTCATTTAGAAAAACATGCAAACTATACAAAAATAAGCCATTAACATGGGTCTTGATGCTCTCCACATGTTTCTGCACGTGTTGTCTGTGGTCCAAGTCCAGTATCATCTATGGGGCAAATGAGTCATAAGGACAAGGTGCACCGATGCCAAACTGTGTCCTAAGCTGGACTCTGTGGCTACAACAAGTTTCTATAAAGAATGCATTTATGATAGTGTTTATAAATAATAAGGCATATCTAAAAATTGAAAAGAAGCAGTGAGATGCTTGAAATTTTATCTTATATATTTACTTAAATGTACTTTTCTTTTAAAACACTGAATTGTGGTTAGCATGAGCCATGTGAAGATACATCATCTCTCTTAAGTTGTTGTTAGACTCAAGAGATAGGAGCAAACCATTAATATGTCACATTTTTAGAGAAAACACATTCTGACATTTGTTAATTAAACTTCTCTTAAGGTTGAACGCATTGTCAAGAAAGGATATATTTTCAGGGAAGCCTTGTGATCTCACCCAGTGTTAAAATAATCCAAAAGCAAGTTTTGACACTCTACCTAATGTAGATAAAAAGATATTTAAAGCTGATGCAAATCTAAAGGAAAAGGAAAATCTGATACGTCTGTCAGTTATCAAATGACAAAGCAAGAGAGATATGGCTCCCTTTCTTCTAGAAATGCAGGTGGTTTTAAAAGAATTTTCACTTCACATAATCAGTGTGGCTTAATTGTGAAATTAGAAATACAGCACAGGATTTACTTTAGTAGGCACCAAGAGTCAAAAGTTTCAGTGTTTATCAAAAGATTACTCTTTATTCATATCCAATATTAAAGGAATTTGGTAATTTGACATTATCAATGTTGACAGTATTTAAGATATTTCTTGTTCCTGAGATCATAATTCTGTCCCGTGCAATGACTGGAGACACAGTAAGGCTAAAGCCCATGTAAGCTGAGCAAAGGCTCCTACAGTATGTGTCAATGTAATGAGTGAGTGTGTCCTAGAGGGGCATAAGGACAACACTAACCTCTCAGTCTCTCATAGTCTGGGGGAAACCTGTGCCTCTGGTGTCAAGACAGCAGAGTGCAGAGACAACCATAAGCTACATAATGCAGCACTGTTTCTCCTAAGCAGGCTCTCCCTTTGGCATCCAAGCCTCAGTATCTCTAACATAAAACAAATATAATCACACAGAATGCCATAGGGTGAAGCCAGTGAAATCCATATAGGGTTTGGCATAGGAAATAGGCTTTACCATGTTAACTTCATTCCCTCCACCCTCTCTCTCAGCAAAATGAGTATGAAGGTTACTGGGTCAGCCACAGCAGATAGACCCCTTCAGAGATGCTCACATTGAAATAGGCTGATCTGAAATGATGTGTTGGCTTGACCTGACCAACCATACAAGGGGCTAGTAGCACAGAACACCTAGATATTATATAGAGAGATTAAAACTGGTCAGGAGAAAGATCAGTAAGTTCCATGTGTGTGATTCAGGGGCTTGATTTAGGTTTTGTTCTTTTATAAATAAATCTCTTTAGGAGTGGTTGTTTTCTTCAATTATGATTCTACAACAAAAGTAAAGAAATGAAAAAGTTTATGAAGCTCACAACTCTAAGTGGAACATATTCATTTGCAATCTTGGGTTTGGAGCTATGAAAACTTGTGTGTACTGCTAAAAAACAGGATCTCAGCACTGTGTCTATTAGGGGAAATGTTGCTGTAGACTTCATGAATACCTTTATCTAACCATCTTTACCACAGGGAGAAACCAGCCCAGCTTCACACACAGTATTAAATCTCCAGGATAAACAAAAATTGAACAATATGTCCATCTCACTCCATAAAATGTAGAGTAATAACTATTTACACATACTTCATAGTTTTGGAAGCACTTTGTACATCTTTTGTTTGCCGATGGTCTGGAATTGTCAATAATTCTCCTTTTAAGAAATGTAGGCCTAAGTCTCCATGAAAGCCATTTGTTCAAGAACTATTGCCTGAACTCAAGTTCCTGATAATGGAAACTTAGGAGATGTGTGATTGGGAGCTCAGAATGGATTCTAACTTCAGGAGCAAAGCAAACATGGAAGACAAAGAAGGAAAATGTGGAGTTTTGCTTATTATTGTTTATGGATTTCAGAGAGTAGAATGGAAAGGCTTAACCAGTGAAGTAGGCCCAAGGAAAGGTACACCCTGAAGTGTACTGCAAGAATTTATGGCTAAAATGAGGAGAGGACTCATAGGTGACTTGTGAATCTGAGGCATTGGCGCTGAAGGATGACACCTGGGAAAAAAGGTTCAAGTGAGAGATGTCCATATGTACTCAAGACAGGCATGGTAAAGGAGCTGAAAAACAACACAGAGACCCTGTGAGGGTCATTTAAAACATATTAGCATGTACTATGTAATATATATGCATAGCTTTTAGAAGCAGGAAGTTTTGTAGATTATGTGATATGGTATAGAGAAATGCCAACAAACAAAGGTAATTAAGTGTTAATAATTCCCAAATCCCAGTAATACCTTCAGAGGCCTTCATTACTATCATGTTACTAACATTTATGAGGGGTTGATATATTTTTAAAATAAAACCATGGGTGACAAAGAAAGGTTACTGGACCATCATCCCAGGTAGAATAATTTAGCCCAAGATCTGATTACTAATTAAGCTCTCTAAAAGTTTTTAAAATCACATTTATTTGAATCTGTATCTATGCACGTCTTTACAAATTTGAATGTGTCTCTTTACAAAGGCAAATGGCCACATTTAAATATAACTACTAAAATGTTATTTCAAAGTATGACACCACAAAATATGTGTTCCTCTGTTAAAGTATTCTGCGAAATCTAAGGATCAAACATTGCTGCCATGAGCTGTAAGTTCATGATGAACATAAACTGCATTTGGAGATAATTGTGTTAAGTGATATCTAGGTATCTGAAATAATTATTGGTAACTGTAGGAGGACCTAAGGTGGAAGGAGTAAGGAGAGGAAGAGGAAGATTAAGGAGGAGAGGAGGAGAAGTAAGAGGAGGAGCTAGGAGAGGAACAAGAGAGAAGGGGACATGGAGGTGGATGTTCACGTGTCTGTAGCAGTCAAAGGTAGCTAACATATCTAGGTTGGGTATTGTGTTACACTTCTGATTGTATGGGTATCTTGTTACTGATCATTAAAAAATATATAAGCTTTTGGATAATTTAAGCATTAGAGTCTCATTTTCCTACTGGGCCCACGTGGATGGCAGGATTGTCTGGGCAATGTCCAGCCTTGAAGAGATATCTTGTGGGTGGTAGGGCTGGTGTTTCTGGCTGGATGTTTCTAGCTGCGGCACACACATGGTCTCTGGCCGAGAAACATGGTGGCTGAGCTAGGCAGAGCAGCCACAGCTTAGTCAGCATGACCAGTGGCTGTTTTTAACTATTTACCTCAATAAAGACAAGTGGCGCCCAACGTGGCACTCGAAGATCCCAAGAGGGGACCACCACCCCACCTTCGAGTGGCAGCGGAGCTGGCATTCAGGACTCTGGGAGTTCCCTGACTCTGAGATGGGCATTTAGTGAGTAATCAGGTGGTGTATTATATAGACATGGGTCAGAATATTTTTCAGCAAGATTTATTCATTTCAGGGCTTAAGGATTACCTTGAAACCCAAGGAGCCAGGATTGAAGAGAAAGAATTGAAGGGATTTTTTGATTTTCTGGTTTACCTTTGTCCCTGGCTCCCCTAAGAAGGATTCATTAATCAGAAGAAGTGGAAGAGAGTCTGTGATTGATTGTTTACAAGATTATTAGAAGACCTTTGGTCCAGAAACGGTCCCTGTTACAGATTTTAGTTACTGGAATCTCATTCATGACCTATTAAAGACTCACAATAATTGGCCTGATGTTCAAAATATCATTGAAGAGGGATAGAGGGCTCTATGTCAGAGTTCGTGCTCTCCCTTCAAATCCTCTTTGTGACTACCTTCTTGAAATTCCTGTCCCGAGGATTGCCCACTTGTAGAAATTTCTCAAAAGGCACCTTCAACTTTGCCCACTAAAACTATTAAAGCCACCCCTCTTTATCACTCTTTGATTGGTCTTGAGGAGGAAGGCAGAGAGGAACCTCTTGATCCAGGAGACGCAGCTGCCCTTGATGAGGAGGCTGCTTGATATCATAATCAGGATTGGCCCCCTCTTGAGAAAACTGTGGCTCTTTCAGCCTCCAAACACCCTGAGCCACTCTCTAACCAACTCCTTCTCCCTTTCTATTCCTCGCAGCCCTATCTGTCTTCTCTTCTTGATCAAGTTTTTCTAACAAACCCCGCCCACTTCCTGCAGGCATGCTCCATGGCTACTGCTGACTTGAGTGTCCTCACATACTTGGTCCATAATCACCAGGAACAACTTTCACTTTTAAAATCTCTTCGTGCAAAGGATTTTTTGTACAGGTTCTCCTACAGTTAGCCTATTACTCCTCAGATGACTTTTTCCATTTATGAAATCAAGAGGAGCACCTTTCCTGAACCTCACCCTCAAGACTCGATGAAGTAGTCCTCCTCCAACGAAAGAGAAAGGCCATCCATCATCTTTTACCAGGGGCGGTAAAAGATAGCATGTGCAGAGTTCAACAGGGCTTAGAGAAAAGAGAAAGAAAAGCGAGAGCTGGTATAAGAACTGGTTCTCTACCTCGCCTTGGCTTTCTACATTGCTCCCTTCTATCCTTGGACCTCTCATCGGCCTTCTCTTGCTCATTTCTTTTGGTCCCTGGGCCTTCTCTCGCTTTACTACTCTCATAAGGACCCAGGTAGATAACCTGGTGGCCAAGCCACTCCAGGTCCATTACCTAAAATTGGACTCTGATGATGAACCCACTCCAAGTTGTTAAGGACCAGCCCAGACATGGTGCTTCAAAGTTCAAACCCTCCAAAATTCCCTAGAGCAGCTGCCTTTGTGGGAGGCCTTAAAGGCGCCACTTATACCTTTGATCCTCCTCTGTAAAGGGGGATGCTGGAGGGTACGAGACAAAGTACTGCAGGGACACCTCTTTCCTTGTGCTCAAAGAGGGGAACCTGAGAAGCATGCTTGGTTGCATACGGGTTGGCGTAGGTCACTCTTCTGGTGCCCTTGAAAAAGCACCCTGGAGTCTGGGGCTCCCGCTTCCCTAACCAAGGAGTGCTTAGCCTTTTAGCGCAACGCCCGAAACTCGAGAGGATCAGGCCTCTACTTCCCCCTCCATACTTCCAGCACTCTATTATACAGGGAAGGGGGAGATGTGGGAAGCCATGGAAAGGCCTTACTCTTGGCTAACACTCACCCTTGGCTCTCCTATCTACTATTCTTCTGTTTACCTTCCATGATTCACTTGCTGTACTTTCAGTTCTCAGAGCTTCAAACAAGGCCTCATAGCAATCCACCCTGGTAAGCCTTCCTCCTGGCGTTTGGATTTAGCCAACATCCTGCTAGATAGATGTTTTCAGAACCCCTGGTAATGGCAAAGCTTTGTGAGAACAACAGGTATAACCTAGTTAGACCCCACAGCTGCAGCTAGTTTCCTCCATCTGCAAAGCCCCCTTTCCCTTCCTGCCCCTCCCCATATCCCATTTTCAAAGTATATAACCTGTGTGAACAATAAAATCTTTGCCAGCTAGTTCAGACTTCTTAACTTGCTGTGCCTCCTTATTTTCTCGAAAATCTCAGCCCTCTCCACAGGGTCCAAGGGTCCCACTTGATTGTCCAGCTGGACTGGACAAGTGGTGACAGTGTTCAGCTGGGCTAATCTTCCTGTGGCATATCGCCTTCATTTGTAATGGAAAGAAATGCTAAAACCTTTGATTGGCATGAGTGCCTGTGTAAACTAAGGGACACATGGATTCTCTTCAGACTAACAATCCAGGGAAGGAGACATGTAAGATTCCAAGACTTCTGTTCCTTTGAAGAGCTGTACTGCTCTGTACACTGTGAAACTCTGATTTAACTATTATAAATCCCCAGCACTGAACACCCACTGCTGAGAACTGTTGCTAACTGGTGTGGGCTTTTCTAAAGAAAAAATCATAATGGGGTAGTATATTGTTTTATCTTTACATCACCTGTTGTAGACTCTTCAATCTCTCTTTTTTATCATAGGGAACTATAAGTTTATTACATCTGCCTTGAAAGTTCAAATAAATATTCTAGTTAACACCAATTATCTGTTATTCAGCTTTCTAACACTATAATAAAATGCAGAGGGTTCAAAGGCTTAAGAAAGAAGGATTCATTTAGATTCATGGTTCTTGGGGCCCTGCCCTAACCTCAAAGGACTATGGGTTTCTAGCGAATACAGCATATCCATGTGTATGGAACAAGGATTAGAGAGAGGGCTTACATTGAAGCTAGGAAACAAACAGGAAGAGGAATAGGTAGGCTTCCTACACTCCCCTTTGAAGTCATGTCCCAATCAGATCACACCTCTGAATGGCTCTGTGACCTGCCAGTAGTACCACCCTGTGGACAAAGCCTTTAACACATAAGCCTCTGGGGGACACGTACACAAATCGCTGCACTCTTAAATTGCAATTTCAAATGAACCAAAGACATCAGTTAAAAATGACCTTACTTTGATGGTTTTGTTTTGACTTATTTGAAACGAAGGTGGTATGTAGCACTGGCTGGCCCGCACCTCTCTATATGCAGTCAGCTGGTCTCAGACTTACAGTGATGCTCCCCTACCCCCGCCTCCAAAGACCTGGGATTGCAAGCATTTGCCACCATGCCCAGATTTAATAATAATTACCCACAAACAGAATTTTTTAAATGTCTATTTTTTTCTTACTTAAAAGGAACAAATACAGAACTCCGAGGCTTCTTATTGATTGAACAGAAGGGCCTGAAGATCAAAGACTCCCCAAGCTCTGCCTGTTCTCATTTGCATCCTACAACACATGGGTGACTTCTCATAAGAAGATATGAATCAAGCTACTCTACTATACTCTACTACAGCCGTAAACATGTGAGACAAAGGAAACACAAAATAAAATACATGTGAGATAGCAAATACAAAAGCGATATACTATAGTTAATATTCCAGGACATCAATAGCAGAACAAATTTATGTTCATTTTAGAAAAAAAAAAAAAAGACTTCCAGTTCCCATGAGAATTTGAACCTTTAGATCTAAGTTACAAACTGACTGCTTCATGAAATCTCATACAGCAACAGTATTTTAGCAACAGTCTCACAGTAAAAGCTAGCTTTGGGTTACGTATGGATCCTCTTGCCGCTTCATGACTTTCTTACAAAAAGATTATTGTTCTTAACTGTATCCTGGGTATTTATCTTTAGATCTACAGGTAGGCATGGTTTTCATCCTTCATCAAAGAGATGACTCTTCGACATAGACCATCATAGAAAATTCCAACTGATCAAAGTAGAGAGTACACAAGACCATGTTGTGCTCAGCCCCAACTGACACATCTGTATATAGCACAGCTTGTTCACCTATGGCCCAGGGTTCCTAGGAGAAGGGGTGAAAAGACTAAGATCCAGAGGAACAGGGAGTTTGTTATGAGATTGTGTCATCTAGAAGTGTCGGAGAAGCTATACCCAGGAAGCCTCATCAACATTGTACCTAAACAAGACTTGCTAACATCTAAGGACAAAATCTGACGGGGCTTCATCCCTAAAAAAAAAAGAACTACTGGCAACTGAGGAATGCTGAGAGTGAGAAATAGTCTTCCCTAGGGAGGAGCCCACAGCAACTGGTTATCCAATACCAAATGGCCAGCCCTCAAATTATATGCATACATATCCAGTTTAGGGTTCAATGCAAACAACCCTACCATTAAGTTATAGTTATGGAGAAATGATATGTACAGAGTGTGTACATGGGTTGAGTGTAACAGAAGCCATAAAACAATTCATCAAGGCCTTCAGGGATCTCAGAACACGCTGCCACACAGATAAAAGCCAGTCTGATTCAAAACAATGCCCAAACACAAACTGCCCAAATGGCATCAACGGGTTATTTTCAAAACAAAGACACATCAATGTTTTTGTTTTTTGGGTTTTGGGTTTTCTGTTTGTTTTTTGTTTTTGGTTTTTTTTTTGTTTGTTTTGGTTTTTTTTTTTTTAATTTCTTTTTTTTTTTAATTTCTTTTTTTTTTTGAACATGAAATGCTTTTTTATAGCATGTTTTACAAGGGGAGGGGGTAAGAGGGTCCAGGTGGTGGAAAAGAACAAAATCTTCTTGGCCTGTGCCTTGAAACATGTCATGGTCTATATGGTACACTGCCTTGAATTATGATCTACCTGCAGTTCTTCAGAAGATATGGTACACTGCTTGAGTTATGGTCTCCCTGCTATTCTTAAGAAGACATGGTACTCTGCTTTGAGTCTATCTGCAGTTGCTAAGCAGGATCTTGCAGCTGCCAAGCTTCAGAGGACATTGTGCAGGTGGGGAAAGGTAGGGGGTAAGGGTAAGGGCGAGGGTCCTGGCTTCTGGCATCTCCCCCTTCTCTGTTTAGTTAGAGAAGGCGTCTTATGTTCAATCCCAACTATGTGAGTTTTGAATTTGGATGTCTAATTATGGGGGGTCTTAGACAAGTTCACAACCCCAAAACACTGATGTGAGACAAGTCACATCGATGGTCGAAGGCTTTAGGCTGTCGACGATGGGCAACGTCAAGGGACTCTCATGTGGGTGAAAGGAGGGTGAGAGCCCTGTCTTAGGCCATGTAGGCTGCACCCACTCCCAGCACCACGCACTCCTTTTCGGCTGCATTGGGTGGGCCCCTGGGAAGTGGACCTACAATAATCCCGTCATTGGGCTAACTCACAGCCATCCTAGTCTCTTGTAAATGTTCAAGTTACCAACCATTTGTCAGTTTGGGGTGTAATATTGTCATAAAGGAAGGCTCCCCAATGTTAGCGGCCATATCAAGGGTGGCCTTGGTTTAGGAAAAAGCCAATTTTTGTTGTGGTGATCAAGAGGCCAAGCTCTCTAGCGAGAGAAATGAGGGCAAAGCCAGGCATACCAGGAACCCTTCTGGAGGGCGTGGAAGTCTAGGGGTCGACCGTAGGGGGAGGCAGGGGAGCTGACAGCTGTGTCAGTCTCCTGCGGAGTCACTTCTGGATCCTCTGCAATTTTCAGCTGATGGTAATGAACTTCAACTGCCTTCTTGATGGCAGCATCAACCTGGTTCCGTGGACGACAGGTCACGGGCGATGATCTCTGTCTTGCTCAATCTTGATGTCGTGCGCACATCCTCTCAATGAGAGTTCGTCCAGAGGGGTCCGTGCCTCGAGCCCCACGTCTGGGTGCCACTTGACCTGACCGGCGGGTTCTGGTTATTCGTGGGGGCGAGGAGGACTGCAACCTGCTATTCTTCAGAAGATATGGTACACTGCTTGAGTTATGGTCTCCCTGCTATTCTTCAGATGATATGGTACACTGCTTTGAGTCTATCTGCAGTTGCCAAGCAGGATCTTGCAGTTGCCCAGCTTCAGGGGACCTTGTGCAGGTGGGAAAAGGTAGGGGGTGAGGGTAAGGGTGAGGCTCCTGGCTTCTGGTCCATCTGGGTTAGAACTTCTAATAGCAGGCATCACGGGTGATTAAATTTTACCTGGAAAGAAAAAAGAAGGGGATTCTCAGGGAGATTTCTCTTCCCTGGATGTAAATTGTTATTCATCGTATTTATGATTGGGCCTGGCTTTGTGAGGGTATCTATTTTTTTCATTAATATTTGTGGTAGCCGGTTAGCTGTGCCTTCTGTGGTATTGGGCAGGCATATCAGTCCTCGGCTCCATAAGGGAACTGGGACTGGGGCATTCCCTTTATGGGTATGAGGGTCCTTCCCCATATCTGTGGCAAAGTTTTGTTGGTCTTGGTGGTGCCCGAGGTCACCAACATGGTCAGCAAGAGATTTGCCATGAGCTTTCAGCTTTAGAGAGAGAAAAGTGAACAAGGCATGATGGAGAGTATTTCAGGGGGGCTCCTTCTGAGGGGGTACCGTTCCCCCTCTTTTGTTTTTAAAGCCAATTTTTCAGAGTTCTTGTAAAATCAGGGCAGAAGCGCCAACAGTTGCTCCTTCCACACTCAGAGAGTCATGAAGGCCTTATTTAAGGATATATAAATCTATATTTATAATCTTTTGTCAAAGGACTTTTATAGCTCCACTGACAATTAATCAGACTATATGATATATCGATTAGAAATAGCTTTTTCTACTTTTTGTGAGATTACCTCTCTTTTGTCAATTAACTGTTGAGGAAGTTAGGGTTTACCTCTCTCTTGAGAATATTGAACAGAGATTTAAATTCTTTTGTGGAGAGCTTAAAATAGTATCTTAGCCAATTTGCATCTCCTAGAAACTTTTGAAATTAATTTAAAATAAATAGACTCCCTTTTTTTAAAATCCTTTATCTGTGTGGGGTTTTTATTGGGTATTATACGTATTTACCTTTCAATGTTGTCTCCTTTCTCATTCTCCCCCCAAATCCCTTATCCCCTACCCCTTCCACCTAATTTTTGTGATGGTGTGCTCCAAACATCCTCCCAGTCCCATCTCCCTGCTCTCGAATTCCAACACAGTAGGGGATCCAAACTTTTGGGGACCTTGGCCCTCCACTTTCACTGGAGTCTAACAAGGTCACCCTCAATTCCCTGTACAGGTGCGTGAGTCCCTCCCTTTGTGCTCTCTGGTTGGTGGTTTAGACTTTGGGAGTTCTGGTTGAAACTTTTGATGCTCCTTCTAAAAAGGACCAACGCATTCATACTTTGGTCTTCCTTCTTCTATGTGAGTTTTATGTGGTCTATATGAAGATTCTTAGAAATTGTGAGCTTTTGGGCTAATATCCACTTATCAGTGAGTGCATACCATGTATGTTCCTTTGAGATTGGGTCATCTCACTCAAGATGATATTTTCCAGCTCCATCCATTTGCCTAGGAATTTTGTGAACTGATTGTTTTTAATGGCTGAGTAGTACTCCATTGTATAAATGTACCACATTTTCTGCATCCATTCTTCTGTTGAAGGGCATCTTGGTTCTTTCCAACTTCTGGCTATTATAAATAAGGCTGCTATGAACATGGTGGAGCATGTGTCCCTGTTGTATGTTGAAACTTCTTTTGGGTATATGCCCAGGAGTGGTATAGCTGGGTCACTAGGTAACGCTATGTTCAATTTTCTGAGATACCGCCAGACTGCCTTCCATAGTGGTTGTACCAGTTTACAATCCCACCAACAGTGGAGGAGTGTTCCTCTTTCTCCACATCCTCGCCAACATGTACTGTCACCTGTGTTTTTGATCTTAGCCATTCTGACTGGTGTGAGGTGGAATCTCAGTGTTGTTTTCATTTGCATTTCCCTGATGACTAGGGATGCTGAACACTTCTTTAGGTGCTTCTCAACCATTCGAGCTTCCTCAGTTGAGAATTCTTTGTTCAGGTCTGTGCTCCATTTTTTAATAGGGTTCTTTGATTGTCTAGAGTCTAATTTCTTCAGTTCTTTGTATACCTTGGATATTAGCCCTTTATCAGATGTAGGGTTGGTGAATATCTTTTCCCAATCTGTTGGTTGCCGCTCTGTCCTATTGACTGTGTCCTTTGCTTTACAGAAGCTTTGCAGCTTTATGAGGTCCCATTTGTCAATTTTTGGTCTTAGAGCACAGGCCATTGCCGTTCTGTTCAGGAACTTTTTCCCTGTGCCTATGTATTCCAGGCTTTTTCCCAGTTTCTCTTCTATTAGTTTCAGTGTGGCTGGTTTTAGGTGGAGGTCCTTAATCCACTTGGAATTGAGCTTTGTACAAGGAGATAAGTATGGATCAATTTTCATTTTTCTACATGCTGACCTCCAGTTGGACCAGCACCATTTGTTGAAAATGCTATCTTTTTTCCATTCGATGGTTTTAGCCCCTTTGTCAAAGATTAAGTTACCATAGGTATGGGGGTTCATTTCTGGGTCTTCTATTCTATTCCACTGATCCTCCTGCCTGTCTCTGTTCCAATACCATGCAGTTTTTATCACTATTGCTTTGTAGTACAGCTTGAAGTCGGGGATGGTGATTCCTCCAGAAGTTCTTTTACTGCTGAGAGTAGTTTTCGCAATCCTGGGTTTTTTGTTATTCCAAATAAATTTTAAGATTGCTCTTTCTATCTCTGAGAAGAATTGAGTGGGAATTTTGATGGGGATTGCATTAAATCTGTAGATGGCTTTTGGCAAAATAGCCATTTTTACTATATTAATCCTTCCAATCCATGAGCATGGGAGATCTTTCCATCTTCTGAGATCGGCTTCGATTTCTTTCTTCAGGGGAATGAAGTTCTTGTCATACAGGTCTCTTACTTGCTTGGTTAGGTTCACACCAAGGTATTTTATATTATCTGTGACTATTTTGAAGGGTGTCATTTCCATAATTTCTTTCTCAGCCAGTTTATCTTTTGAGTAGAGGAAGGCTACTGATTTGCTTGAGTTAATTTTATATCCAGCCACTTTGCTAAAGTTGTTTATCAGCTTTAGGAGTTCTCTGGTGGAAGTTTTGGGGTCACTTAAGTATACTATCATATCATCTGCAAATAGTGAGATTTTGACTTCTTCCTTTCCAATTTGTATCCCTTTGACCTCCTTGTGTTGCCTAATTGCTCTGGCTAGGACTTCCAATACTATATTAAATAAGTAGGGGGAGAGTGGGCAGCCTTGCCTAGTCCCTGATCTTAGTGGGATTGCTTCAAGTTTCTCTCCATTTAGTTTAATGCTGGCTACTGGTTTGCTGTAAATTGCTTTTACTATGTTTAGGTATGGACCTTGAATTCCTGACCTTTCCAAGACTTTTATCATGAAGGGGTGTTGAATTTTGTCAAATGCTTTCTCAGCATCTAGTGAGATGATCATGTGGTTTTTTTCTTTGAGTTTGTTTATATAATGGATTACATTGATGGATTTCCGAATATTGAACCATCCCTGCATTCCTGGGATAAAGCCAACTTGATCATGATGGATAATTGTTTTGATGTGTTCTTGAATTCGGTTCGCTAGAATTTTATTGAGTAATTTTGCATCAATGTTCATAAGGGAGATTGGCCTGAAGTTCTCTTTCTTTGTTGGGTCTTTGTGTGGCTTAGGTATGAGTATAATTGTGGCTTCAAAGAATGAGTTGGGTAGTGTACCTTCTGTTTCTATTTTGTGGAATAGTTTGAAAAGAATTGGGATTAGGTCTTCCTTGAAGGTCTGATAGAATTCTGCACTAAAACCGTCTGATCCCGGGCTTTTCTTTGTAGGGAGACTTTTAATGACTGCTTCTATTTCTTTTGGGGTTATGGGACTGTTTAGATGGTTTATCTGGTCCTGATTTAACATTGGCAACTGGTATTTGTCTAGGAAATTGTCCATTTCATCCAAATTTTCCAATTTTGTTGAATATAGGCTTTTGTAGTAGGATCTGATGATTTTTTTAATTTCCTCAGTTTCTGTTGTTATGTCCCCCTTTTGAGTTCTGATTTTATTAATTTGGATACTGTCTCTCTGCCCTCTGATTAGTCTAGCTAAGGGTTTATCTATCTTGTTGATTTTCTCAAAGAACCAGCTCCTGGTTTTATTGATTCTTTGGATAGTTCTTTTTGTTTCAATTTGGTTGATTTCAGCCCTGAGTTTAATTATTTCCTGCCTTCTACTCCTCTTGGGTGTATTAGCTTCTTTTTGTTCTAGGTCTTTCAGGTGCTCTGTCAAGCTGTTAGTGTATGCTCCCTCCAGTTTCTTTTTGTAGGCACTTAGAGCTATGAATTTTCCTCTTAGCACTGCTTTCATTGTATCCCATAAATTTTGGTATGATGTGTCATCATTTTCATTAAATTCTAAAAAGTTTTTAATTTCTTTCTTTATTTCTTCCCTTACCTGATTATCAAGGAGTAGGGTGTTGTTCAGTTTCCATGTAAATGTGGGCTTTCCATTCTCTTTGTCATTTTTGAAGACCAGCCTTAGACCATGGTGATCTGGGATGCTGCGTGAGTTCAAGCTCCTGGGAGTCCCTGTTTTTCTTGGTTTTCTGCGGTTGGGTACGGAGCTGCTGCCTGCGACCTGCTCTAGGCTCGGTCCCAAACCGGAAGTCCCCTGTTTTTTTTGGTTTTTTTTTTTTTTTTTTTTTTTTTTTGGTTTTTAAGAACAGACCTAGAAATTGAGGCCTAATATAAATGAATTCATTTGGGTCGACATTTACTCAACAGATTGCTCTGTCATCTCCCACTGCAGGCAGGTTGCTCCAAAGTGCTGGAGTGAATGAAGAAGTAGAGCCTACCCAGATTTCAAACACTCACACTTGGGGGACAAGAGTCTTGACTATGTACTGAAAATTTAGTTCATGCTAGGATACAGCAGCAACTTTAATGAGTAATGCCTCACTTGATTCAGAACACAAACATTTTGTCCCATCCCCACGTGATTAGATGAGCAAACAGGCTTTGAGGCCATGGAGCTATTTTGTAGCAAAACTGGAAGTCCATATTGAGTCTTTCAGCTCTAAACATTGTGTCTCTCCATCCCACTGTTTTCTCAGTCAGTGACTGGTCTCACACCTCTAAACCAACTTGTGTGTATTATGAAGCAAAATATGGACAGATCATGGAGGACAATTGATCTCACCATAGTTTAGTAACTGCCACTCTCAGATGTTCTAGCTGTAATTCTGCACATATGAAAGATAATCATCTCTACTATTGTAGCTTATCAAGTCATTCATTTGTGCTTGATCTCACAGCCTTCTTTGGGTTACTTCCTAGAGAGAGATTTGTGGGGATTTTTTATTACTTAAAAATCCCTAACTCTTCTGACTTTAGAAGTCTAAAGTCATACAAAAAAATTATGCTTCTTTGTCCCAAAGCAGCAATGAGGCAGGGCTTATCTGGACCAAGCAAAAGGAAAAAGTAGTTGCCCACCCCCTTTCCCCTTGTACTGTTAAGAGTGAATCCTTTATGTAAGATTGATTATCCCTGTGTGGGTGGCAGTGAAGGACTCTCAGAGAGGGGGGAAAAGAAACTGCTTCTTCACTATCAAGTTGAGGTACAGGCACAGGGATGACCTCAAACAGCACAAAAATCTCTTTTACATGCCAGGAGCTGTGTGTACGGGGATATGGGTACTGCAGGGACTAGTCTCCTGGAATTCTCCTAAAGAATTGTCCCGTGACTTGTCTCTTTATAGCGTAGGCACCCTCACAAAGTTTCGAGAAGTGCAGAAATCTAGTCACCATTCAGTTGCAGTTTTCAGCCACTGTAAGTAGCACAGGCTAAAAGAAAATATCATGGTGCTTCTTAGACCTCTGACCTTGGGGACTACAAACCCAGACTTCATGCCTGTTTTTGCATTGTTGCAAAAGTTACCGCCTTCAAATTGACCTTGGATCAACTGAAGGGGTACAAAGACAAGTACTCTGCCATTTGCAGATGGCAGGATAATTTAAAGTTCTCTAGAGGATCAATGAGAAAGGGGAGGAAGACAAGAAAGGAAGGAAGGCCAAACATTTAAGAATTGGCTTATATGATTGTAAGTCAGCTAGTTAACTCCTAAGCTTATATAGGGGCCACGTTACAAGACTCACCTCAGAACAAATAGCACACACTTGAAGCTGAGTAGATACTTACAGAATTTTTTTCATTATTCCATTTAAGCACCTAACTGTATAGCTGTATTGGCAAGACATTCCCTTACTCATTCAAGTCACCGATATGACAAACCTCTGGTAAAATCGTGCCATAGTAACACTTAGGTTCAGGTTAAATAATAAGGTACTATAGGATAGCCAAATTAAGACACTGAGCTAAGGGACATAAGCTAGACCCCCAAGGATGGTTAGATGTCAATGGTGAGAGGAGAAAGTGAAGGCAAAAGGTTTTGGGAATGTCATGGAGTGTTGTGGGACTGGATCTTTACAGTTTGATGGAGAAGGATAGAGGTTAAATAGACTCAGGGCACAACAAGAGCCCATAATTTTGGAAAGTCTGAAGGGACTCTCAGCTTGTAACAAGACCTTGTGCAAGACGTAGAAAGACCAGTCTGGGAAGAGTGTGGGGAATTACAGTAGACTTTGAGGAGTGGAAACAATCTCATGATATAGATATAATTGCTGCCTGGCTTCAAAGGCTGGATTCTCTACATCTGTCATCATTTGGTCATGTCCACTGTTCTTGTCCTCTCTGCTTAGACATGATTTCAGAATCTTTCCCAATATTGTGGCATGCTTAGCCACTAACAACTCAAGTAATTCCTGAGCAATGCCTCCTACAGCAGGAGATAGCCGTCAAGGGACTGTGATACTGGTTGAGTAGAACATTGGACCCAACACGTGAACACATCCAGCTCAATTCCTATGTGTGACAATGCAAGCCTGCAAGCAAGTGTACATGAAGACTTCCACTACAGAAAGTCTTTCACTCACATTCCATTCCTTAAGCATTTTGTGTGTGTATCCTTTTCACAATGAGTGATTCTTGAAGGAAATAAAATAAGCTTTTGTTTTTTATTTTTACTTTTTTTTTAGGAAAAAAAGCCAGTTACATTTTAACTTTTTAAAAAAATGTGACTTGATTATCAGCCCTTTTCAAGAATCCCCAAAGCTTCCATATTTTATTTTTTGAAGCCACAACTAGAAATGAGTCCAGACACATGCTTTGTGCACACTAAACAATAATATAGCATGGATGTGCATGGAAATATAATAAGGACGATTGGCACATCTTTGATTGCTGACTCCCATGTTCATCAGTTTGAAGAAGCTGAATATATTTTAATAGGCATTGACCTTTTTAATCACCTTATCAGGATATTGACTAACTTTACCAAACAGAAACATCTGTCCCAAATTGGGGAGGCATTAACATTGGACTCCCTCATCTTTACTAATCCAAAAGTTTTTATATCACTAACACACATGAATGCTTACAACATAAATTGCCAACATCATCCCCCAACATCCAGAGGCATCACCCTGGATGTTCGTTACTCCAGTGAGATTCTGCATTGCCAAACCCTGTCTAGGACACTGGAGTTTGAAAACCAACCTAGAGTTCCTATTTTCTTCTTACCCATGCAGAGATACCCAAGGAAGAATAACTGTTATTCATGGGTAAGCATTGTGTAGATGAAGTACTATAAATTGACCTCACCCACCAACTGATCTTTGTCCAACATCAAAAGTAGGCACACTTGCTTCATGTAGGATAAAGGATATTCTGGAGCCATTGCATAATAATGAATTGCTTCTGATGATTGTGAGGGCTCCTTCTTCCAAGAAAATACTGTCTGCCTAAAAGCCAGCGCTGACTAGCAATACTGCTTAAAAACTGCCCTTCACTGTCCTTCACTAACTCCTATCCATGCTACCCTTGGAAATATAGCAATTTTCTGGATCAATTAAGTGCAGAAGTAGTAGAGACTGTGCCTGATGCTGCTCTATGAGCAGCCTTCTCAGTTATTAGCTGCTGGAGTTTGTAAGGTTGCACAAACTCAGCTTCATTTCCAAGCAGAGCATCCATAAGTCTGGCCCTGGGTAAGGCAATCACAATCAAGAGATTTTACACTAAATTGAATAAGAGACAGGAAGCCCTGAGGCCACCATATAGAAAGTCCAGGATCTACAGTCTTGGAAAACATGTATGGCTGCCATAGGAAAGGTTCTACAGCTCAGTCATCTTTTGTGAAAGTAGCAGCACAGTTAAGCTTCAGAAGCTTCATATGGACCACACCTAAGTAGCTATCTAGACAAGCTCTCTACAAGGGTTAGTAAATGAGACACAGCAGGTTGTTTTGAAATCTGAAGCAGTCACTAAAATGGGAAATTCTTGGAGTGCCCTCAGTGTTTTTCTGGCACAATATGAGTCCCAGCAAGTTTCCCCTTAAGTGACAAACTTAGTAACTTATTCATCTAGATGTGAACATGCCTGTCTGATTGTCTCCCATCCTCACCCTATCTGTTCTCTTTGACTAACTAAGATTTTCCCAAACTTCCTTTGGGTCCTTTTATTGTCTCTATTTTCAGAAAAGAAATACAGTATTTGTGTATGTCATTTTGAAGTTATTTTACTCTAAAGATGTCCAGCAAGTCATGCATGGCAAGCTCTAAGCAAGCATGAGGGAATGCAAAAATGCATGAGAAACAGTGTCTTGCCCTCCAGGAGCTCAAGAAAAGTTGATATGGAAAAGATGAAGATAGAAAACCAAGTAAACAGTTGGAGGGGTCTTTCATTATATACTAATAGAAAATTTCCATTTTAGAGTCATGTACCAAACAGTTGATGAAAAGGGTCTCTCTTGGGAGCAGCTCAGAAATGGAGGAGGTGGCTGTAGGCATAAAAACCCTAAGGAAGTGGGGACAAGTGGCATAGGGTCTCCTGCACAGCATTCTTCCTTGATATTTCCAGCTGAGGGTCAAAATGTATGTGGTGATGGAGATGTGGTAAGAGAAGGGTGTCCTAGGATATCATTTTTCTTGTGATGGTAAATGGAAGAGATGTGGGAAGAAAGTTTTGAAACGTAAATTCCTGAAATACTGGAAAAGTGACGTGGGTGACATGTTTCTCCTGCTTCCTTCTGAGTCACTGGGAAAAACACCTGTGGGGTGTCAAGAGGGTGACCTCTCTTTTCACTCCTCACCCTGCTTGTCCAGTCTCCTCTGTGAACAAAAGAAAACGGAAGAAACAGACTAATACAGATAAAGATGTTGGAGGGACCGAAAAAGAGAGTGAGTAGTTAGACACAGCTTCCTTTCCTTGCTTGCTTGAATCACCATAGAAAAGGATCTGTGCAAAATGCATTTTGGTAAAGAGTTGATTGGTCAAGGAACATCAAATTGCTTGGAGAATTGTCTGTGGCATTATGTACACATGCCACAAGACTGCCTCTCTCAGGGAAGCTGACTTGACATTTCTCAGTGTACATGAACCAGAGTGGAGGCTAAGTCAAGAGGACCAGAGCAAGAATTCTGAAGGCAAAACCTGCAGAGGGGAATATGATTGGCAGCAGCCAGCCAACTGTGCTTTATGATTTTTGCAGGTTCCTCTGATTGACACTTGTTGCAGGAGGAGTGGTGGCACACTTCAGGAAAGGATAGCATCAATAATAATGTTAAATAAACTCCTTGAATACAGGGGAGGGAAGTAACAACATTATACATAACAGTAGGTAATGTCTTCTGCCCTCCTATTACACTTGGAAGAAAGCAGTCAATCAAGTTTAGAAAAATAGGAAGGAAAGAAACTGGACTGTTGGCTTTTTGTCTCTGTACCAGCTCTGCATTGACCTCTCCTTCCTTCCCAGGCATTTCTGGGCCCAGGAAGGCCACCAACTGCAGGGACATGTCATGGCTTCTGGGAATTGTTGGTAGGAGACCTATAGCAGAGAGAACAAGGATATCAAGAGGTCTCCACAGTTACTGATGTCCTACTATGTGCAGCCTGAGACTTTGGACTTTACCCTAGTGGATTTGGACTTTAGGAAAAGCTCAACTCCAGCCTCAGAGAGGTGGCATCTCAGACTTGAGAACCTTGTGAGACCATTAGGGAAGGGTGATGTGTTTTTGAATTCTCTGACTAGCCCTCCCAGTCTTTTCAGCTATATCAAGTATACTCCTTATTGCTTCCCTCATCTGCTTGCCCCAGGCATTGGTCTGAAGAGGGACCTGGCAACTCACATTGAGAATAGCTTGACATATGACTTTGCCAAGGAAAAAACAGCATCGCAAAAATCTCAGCTGACCCTTCCTCCCATAAAGAAGTCTTCTTTTAAGTGTAGGGCATCAGATTTATGAGGCAAGACAATATTTGGATTTGACAGTTACTCAGTAGAGGCAGCAAGTTTCTCACTTCCCTAAACTCTAAATCAATGTGAGTCCTGATGCCTCTCTTCCCAGATTTTCAGAAGAAATTAAGATCCCTTAAAAGCATGTAAGTGGCAGTCTGATCTGGAGAAAAGGACTGAGGTGGCCCACTCAGAAACACGTTTGGAAAACTCTGCACCTAAGAACTACATGGGCGGGACAGGTACTATACAGGCCAACTGTCAGAATGTGGCCAGAGCCCTGCTGGGCAGCCTTTGAAACCCCAACGGAACAGAAGCAACTGCCACTGGTGCAGGGAGGGGGAGGGGCTCATAGCCTGGGTGGCCACTAGACACCACCTCTTTCCCAGTTTTACTCACCATCTTGTACTTCTGAGGGGAGGCAGCAAGCTCTGGCACTTAGAAGAAAGAACCTCATGGTTTGAACTCCCTCAAAAAAATTAAGGCTCTGAAGAGACCAGTGAATAATTTGGGAGTTTCTACAAACACGTTCTCTCAATAGTTTCCTGAGAAGAAATTATCTGTTTTTATGAATATAAACAATGCTGCTAATAAAGATCTCTCTTTATTAGTAAAAAAAAAAGTGCTGATAAAGAAATTATCTGTTTTTATGAATATAAACAATGCTGCTAATAAAGATCTCTCTTTATTAGTAAAAAAAAAAAGTGCTGATAAAGAAGTGGTTGGGGTGATAGGCATGCTAATACTGGACTCTGAAGTTCTCTGAGGTACAACAGAGATAAATAAGTACAGTACTTCCTGGGGCCTGAGGTAGCAGGGTGAGGCCAAAAAGCAGAAGAGATGGGGAATGCTCAGAAAGGGTGAGTGGGCTTTCTCTAATGGTATCATGTTCTGCCCTCTACCCCACTATCTGTGACCTGCCTGTATCTCGGTTTCCTCTAAAGAAAAACACACTTTCTCTCTTTTTTCTTCTTTTGGGTTTGTTGTTGTTGTTGTTCTTGTTCTTGTTGTTGTTCTTATTGTCATTTTGGGTTTTTTGTTTTGTTTTTCAGTTATTGAGGCTTTCTGCTCCCAGTTACTCAGAGAGATTGTGATAAACTTGGAGCCTCCCTTGTAGAGTTTACGAAGAACTGTGGGGCAATTGGTTAGTGTATGATACTTACACAAGAAAATGTTACTTTCTTCAAAGAAGCACATAGATGAGACAATACCTTAAAGCAAAACACTCTGTGTGACTGTAAGTGGTGGGGGAAATCAGAGAAATAGAGTAGAAACAGTGACTGGGCAGAGGTCTTGACTAGGCAGAGACTCAAGGAAGAGGAAATGTGTACAGATTAGAGCAGATGAGAGAGGACAGAGTGGTAGAGACAGGAGAGGAAGAATGCAGAGGCTTTAGTGGACAGCATTTGGCTGAAAGAGACAGGGTTCACAGGGTACCTGCTGAGCTTCCTTGAAGGAAATATGTCCCAGGTTGGAGTTATGACAGACTGGTTTAAAAGGACATGGGGCTGTCAACCTCAGCTTGGCATCCTTAAAGAATGTTTAGCTTCCCACCATTAGAGGATTCTTGGAACCACACTGGGTTGATTTTTCTGAAGCTATGAGTTATTTTGGAAGGACGCTCAGTTCCCAGCCTTTCAACCCTGTGGAATCCCTGCCTTTGGTTTGTTTTCAGGTCTGGGCTTAGGGGAGGTTTGGGGGAGGCTTCCTGGGCATAAACAGAGGGAAGGGCTTTTTGGACTTTCTTTACACTACTGATCCCCTTAGCTGACCTCTTTAACTTTCTGTCTGACAGAAGCTCAGCAGAGAATACAAATGTCTGAGGGAGGGTCTCATCAATGGCTCCTAGGGAACTGTGGGCCCAGATACAGCAGCAATTCAGAAGGAAAGAGGAATGGCAAACAGAAGCCCTCCTCTCAGAGTTACTCCCCGACTGTTTGAGAATCCCCAATGGAGTAAACTTCTGCTTTGTCCCCTGACTCTTGAGTGTTGAGGAAACTCCTCTTGAGTTGCACACTTGCTTTTTGGTCATGTGACCTCGGAGCAGGAGGAAAAAAAAAGTCATGTCCTGTTATATAAACTGAAATTAGATACCTAGGCAAGTCCAAGGAAGATAATAACTGGGCCCCAACATTGTATAGTGATGAAAAATGGCTCAGGAGGATTCCGGGCTAGGGCTTCTCTTAAAGTGGGAGCTCTGAAGCTCCTGGTATTCTGATAAATTTGTGTTTGAAAGCATGACCATATGGACAGAGAGCTGGCTGAAAGGAGCTTTGCAGTGAGATCCTTTTGGAAGATCACATGAGCTTCTCAATTCTCAGACAAACCCAACTTTCAGGCGTTTGTAGTGGCAGTAGCATCCTGATCAGGGTGACTCTCACTTGTATTTTGATTTCTCTGTGGCTGCCACTCTCTGAATTGACCCAACTCTAAACTTCGTTGCTTTACCAAGTAGCTGTTGAGCTTTTGCTGGGTGATGGAGACGCAAAGAAGAGTGGGCAAATGTCCTACTTTGAAATCCCTTCCTCAGGGAAATTGACATGGTGAGAGGAGACATAGAAAAAGCAAAGTCCAGGATGATGTCTCAGATATATGGACTCCTTCATTTCTACCCACACAGAGAACTACAACTTGTGACAGGACCAAACTGACTCCAGGGAGTCTTATCAATCAGGAAGCATTGATTGTCCCCTGTGCCTCACAAACAGGAAATTACAATCCCAGTTCTTTGTCTACTCAGGATTTTACAGAGTAAACAAAGCAAGTAGTTCCATATCAGGGTCCTGACCCCAAGCAGCATGTGCTGAGCAAAAGGAAACTACTTAGGGTCTTTGTATCCAAGGAGAACGGGCCCAAGGCAGCCTTTAGGATTCCTCCAAATATTGGAGACTGCAGATTTGTGAAGGATATATAGGAGCCACCATATGTTATCACAGATAAGAAGAGTCAGAGACTTCTAGAGACCAGCACAGACTGGGTAAAAGAGCACAGTAAGGTGTCAAGGGCCCACGTTGAGATGTCAATACTCATAGGAGCTGGGACTATCCCTGAAAGCTGCCTCCTTGGTATCTTTAATTGTAGAGCAGAGGACCGAGACTTGGTTCCAAAATGATAGTGATCTCTCAGTTGATGGTCAGTGAAAAGTCTTTGAGACCTCAGAATAAGGGTCTGAAAAGAAGAGGTAAAGGAGGAGTGTCACAAAGTTGGTGCATCTTTACAACCACAAACAGGATGTAGGGAAGGGAGAATGGCCATATCTGAGTGAGGAGGGGCTTAGGGCCTTCCCTCCCTCTTGCTGACTTAACCTTCGACTACTGAGAAAGAAACCCAAACAGGAGGCAATTTGATGAATTACAAATACCCATAGGACTCAGACTCTGAAGAGAGAAACAGATGGATCAGGAAAAAAGAACACATGTTACTTTGTATCTGAAGAAGGAAATAAAGAATCCAGCAAGACCTGAGAAAAGAGCTGGCGAGATTCACCAATAGGCACAAAATGGAAGACAGGAGAGTACAGAATGGGAAGCATGTCCTTCTGGGGGCTCTGCATCACAGTGATGTTAGGACAAAGAAGTGCAGAACAAAGTAGAGATGTATGGGCCTGTCTGAGCCCAAAGAAAATGAAGGTTGAGGCAGTCAAATCCTCTCAGTGAGAATATAGCATAAGGTACATGTGTTGCCATGTCGTCTGGGCCCTGCCTACCCTGCCTATCTTGCAAGAGAACTTTTTCTGTTGTGAGCAGATATGCACTGTCTTCACTTGACCCGCCAAGCTTGGAGGGCAATGCTGGTGACACTAAAATCAGGTGACCAAAGCAGGAAGTCCTGGGCATGAGCAAAAATATTTTCCATAGGGCAAGGACTAGCCTCTCTGATGGGACCTACTGGACCTTTTGTTCTGGGTTGGTAGACACAGAGAATTAGAGAGAGGCTTTTCAGAGATTGTGTGCCTCCTTCTAGCTCCAGCCAAATACCCTTGATGGGGTTGATTAAAAGTCTCACCTCATAGTGAAAGAAGCCTCTTAGGACAAGTGGGTGACAGCAAATATGAAAAGCATGCTAGTATCACTACATTGTTTTTAAAAGCAGAAGTACCTACTCTGAAGTACATTCTTTAAGGCCCTTTCTTCATCGAGGTGACGATGACTAGTATTCCAGATGAAGGACAAAAGATTGCTGTTCCAGGATAAGGGACTGGGAAGATGACAGCTTCGTGGATCCTTCACCTTCCGGAAGATTCCCTGTCTCTTCTGTTTTAAGCTCAGGCAGCCCTGAGAAGTTAATTTCTGAGGAGGCTAAAACTGGACAACCAGGTTGGAAAAGGGACAGGCCTTACTCTGGGGAGAGACTGGTCCTCCTAGGCCCAGAAACTACATGGACTACACCATTGGGGTGTATGTGTCAAGTAACTGGGAGTCCCTAAAAAGTCTCTGTCAAGAGTCAGTGCCATTACCACATAATGCTGTTTGTCCATTTGTCTCCTTCCCCACCACAGTAAAGGAAAGTGGGCTGACTGTTTCAGAGCCACAAGACCCTCAAAGATAATTCCGGAACTCCTCCTGCCAGAGTGCTCTACTTCTTATGGGATTTTACACAGAAAGCAAAGCTGTGGGAATTCCAAGATTTTCTCTGTGAAAGATGAGGCTGGGAACAAAGTGTTTCAGACATGATTTGAACACTTGGAAGATGGAAATAAAAATAACCCACCAATTTGCTTGCTTTGAGAAGCAAGTAGCACATGGGGGCCAGGGGGCTTTCTCAGGATTTCTCTTCAGCACATTCCCAAGGTGGCTTTCTCTGGATCAGCTGCTTTGACTATTTGAGCTGTAGGAAACAGGCCACTTTCAGGCCTTCACTGTCTGTTGTTTGGGGAGAGGACCCATCCATACACACGCATTAACTTTAACTCCAAGAGATTTCTCCACATCGGACCCATATGTCCCACTGAATATGTGGTACAAGCAAACCTCACTCGCATGATCGCCTTTTGTTTTCTCATCACATGTATTTGATAAGCACAATCTACCACATGTGTTTATCCACTGCTTTATTTTTTACCGTGCAATTGTGATCAAAACTGGATGCCAGTCTGAGACTGCCCCTCAGCTTTTCATCCCAGATCTTGCTAGAGCAAGAGGAGATTCTCAGACATTCTCTAGAGACTTTGTTATACCCTAGACATAGAGATCCCACAGGCTTTCCTCGACTCTGCAGCTCATACAGAGCTAGAACCACTAGTAAAGAATAACAGTAGAAAAACTAATTAGGGTATTTTTGTGAGGTAGCAAGAAGTGAAGCAGGCCTCTTGTCCATCTAGCTCACCTGTATTTAAAGGGATGCTCACTTGAACTGTTTAGTTGGTGTAATTTCCTTTTACTTCCTAATATTTTGGGGAATCAGAAAAAATCTGTTGCCAGTCCAGTGTCATTGTATATTCTGCAATATTGGAGACCTCAGATAAGGAGTTCTAAAAGGAGTGCCTTATAGACTCATGAAAGACAAATCCTAGAAATTTCCTGAAACAAGGTCAAGACTCTGAAAGTGGGAACAGTCAATGGCCCCAAACTCAGTGTTGGGGCAGGGGGGTGTCGGTATTCATATGTGCTAGGGATATATTTGGAAATGCAGAGAACCATGGCCTGGGTCTCTGAGAAGACAGTGATGTCTCAGTTGGTAGTCTGTGGGGAATCCAGGGAAATCACAAGAAGGGGTGTGAAGAGGGAGTGTCATTGGAGAATCTCTAAGATAGCACTTCCTCATGGCAAGAGACAGAGTCTAGGATTAAGTGATTCTTTGAAATCTTATGTAGTTTTAACATGGATCTTCTTGATCTTTTTCAATTTTTTTTAAAAAAGAAAATCTGTCTCAAGGAGGCAGGAGGGTTGTCCTTGAACATGGAGGATGGCTAGAGATGGAGCAGACGTACCCGATCCCCTTTCTAGGCCTCTTGGCACATTCCTGGTCTAGATCTCTAAAGATGACTCCACTTGACTGAAAAGCCTAGAGACCTACTGGAGTGTTAAAGCATGGTTACATCTGTAGGCAGAGATGGAGAGACACAGAGAACAAGACTGAGAGATGAAGTGAGCATGAAAAAAAAAAGGTAGTAGATCCTACCAAAGTTAGGCACATAAAAAACTGCAGCAGAGAACCCTGGTCTCATGGGAACAAGAAGAGAACAAATACTAAAATGGGAAACAGGTTGTGCTTTAAACTGGCAACTCATCAGAAGAATAATAAAATCATCCTGATTTTCATGTTGAAAGAGATAGAAATTAAGAAGCAAGGAATTTCAGAGGAAGGAAAAGGAAATCCCTTAGGATGAGAAGTGTTGTCCAACGATAAGAAAGTGCATTCTTTCTACATAGTGACACCTAACCCTGGTTTCCAATTATCTTTATTTTCCAATCAGATAAGTGTAGTGGCCAAATGAACTGAAGACTGAAAAGAAACAAAGTCAAAAGCACTCGTCTGTCTGGGTATGAAAATGTGACTCTTTCCTAATCTAACCCATGTGTCAAGTACCTGGCTTAGAAGATGCACTTAGACCCATCTTTAGGCATTCTTTGTGAAAGAGCTATGCTAAAGGATGCACAGGAAGAGTCTGTGAGGGATGCCCTTTACCTCCAGGAGCCTGGCTCTTGCCACTTCTCTAAGGGACTACTACTATTCTGAGTACAGAGGCCCAGATTCATGAATCCCAACTCTATAAACTACCTTCCTGTAGTGGTATGGCAGTCCCAAACTCGTCTGGAAGTCCTCTTGACTTCATTTCAGTCCTTCATACTACTGACTGGCTCTCTTCCCAAAAAGCCTTAAGACATGGTGGTTTTATGTACAGCAAATTCCTATCTTGTGTAATTCTACACACAGAATGCAAGGACCCTATGTCTCTCAGAAACAGAAGTGTAAATGACGATTGTATAAGCTTCTTTGCATAGAATGTTGTACCAGCGGGCATTCTTAAAGCAAAAGAGCCTGTACAACCAAACAGGGCAACAGTTTGCTGTCTGAATTTCAGAGTCAGGCAACTCCTTGACTTTGTTAAAGCTCCACCCAGGCAACTTCTCGTTTTCCTACTTCCTGAAGATTAGTTAGACAGCTTTGAGAAGCAATGAACCAAAGAAAGACTTCTAAGGTAGGGGCAGGGGCAGGCTAAACCCAAAATGCTAAGCCTTTAGGTTGGGTTTAGAAAGCAGAGAGTTAATTTACAAATTCCCCAGTCACAATTTGGTAAGCAAGGTGTATGGATTGTAGGTCTGGGGCCTAGGATTACTCATTCTTTCTCCTTTGCTAAAAGCATGGAAAGCCACATAAACTTAGCTGTCACATTCCCTATGAAATAATTATGTCATAAGAAGAGGATTCAGCTCTTTGAACAGCCTGGATTCAGGGAGCTCACAGTCTGAGAGAGTGCATCCAAGACAATTAAAAGTATACCGTATGACCAAGTACAAAGTTCTGGTATGGTCTGCTAAGCCCACATACAGAGAAGAACCTCAGAGCCTTCTGACAATAGATGTGGCTCATCCTTCCAGTTAGAGGTAACTCAATAGCCAGACCAGCACAGCAACAAGGAAAGAGACTTGCATTCCAGAGAGGAGAAGATTTTTTTTTCAATGTCCAGTATAATAATTAACTAGGAATTCTTCGTTATATCCAGTTGAAGAAAAATCAAAGCATGGAAACTGATGAATAAGGGTGAAGTCACTAGAGGCTATGTCTTTTTTGACTGTGGACCCTTGAGACACCTAAGAAGGAATGGACTATTCATTCCGCAGAGAATCCAGGAATACAAATGTGTGTGCCTTAGTTTGCCATGGCCCCTTCTTTACCTCTTTTTAATGTTTACTTGGACATATTAGACTTTCCTTAAATTTATTTGAAGATCATTGACCAACATAGAGAAAGGATATCTTTCCTGCAGCATGAAGAAAGAAGTAGCTGAGGAGTGCAACAACAACAACAACAAAAACAAAAAAACAAAAAAAAAAGGGTGGGGTGGGGTGGGGAGAAAGACTCCTAAAGAGGAGAAGCAGAAGAGAACCCTGTAGGAGCCCTTACAGAGCAGGGAAGATACAGTATGATAGGGACAGGGAAAAGCCCAGTGGCCCATCTCAAGGGATGCGCACATAATTCTGCTGTTCCCTTAGAAACAGTATTCTATTGAAACTGGAAGGCCTTCATGACCTGGCACTGGAAAACAAAAGCTACTATCTCTTCCTACTGAGTCTCAGTTTATTATTCTGAAGGAGAAGAAATTTCCATGTGGAATGAACTCTGATAAGACTGTTTAAGGATTAGGAACAGGACATTCTGTAAAGACAAAGACTAGGATTTGCTTCTGAACCCCATATGCCATGGCCAGCTCATGAGATCCATTGAATGGTGAGAGTAATGAGGGAAGAAAGGGAGGAAGCTGATATGGAAGGATGCTGTGAATGGGTTACAGGACAAACTATGGGAATTCTACTAGTTCTTTGAGTCAGCTGTGAGCTGCTTTTCTATGAATTGGCCCTTGAGCAACTTAATATGGTCTTCAACCATGTCACTTCCCAGACTGGAAATTGAGAAAGATGATTTTGACAAAGACCCACACATTCTCCCTTCAAAACAGGCATTCCCAAAAGGAATGGGGTTGAGTCTGGGACACTACTGTACCCACCAAGAAACATAGTGATGAGGGCTGAAAATGAGTTTTCATTATGCCTGAGAGGGACACACATTTAACCAGGAAGTAAGAGAAGCTGTGTGCCCCAATATGGGACAAAGAATGCCTTTGTAGACACAGTGTATAGCCCCATTGGTGTGTTGTGGGAGATGATCACATGACCCACTAGTAAAGCTACTTTTAAAGAGGCAAGATAAAGCTAGGTTATTGTATGGATTTGTCTGATGGCAATGACTAGTAGTCTTCCTTTTCCACTTCTTGCCTTTGCTGAAAAGTATTCCTTATCTCCCTTTGCTTTGACTATTTCCAATTTATACTGGATTACTTCTTTAACCTGGCTCTTATACAAGATGACTTCACTTCCACCCAGCCCTAGGGCACCATCCATTCACTACACCCTGACCAGGCATTGTTTTCTGGGAACACTGCCTACTGGATAAATGTGAACGTGCCCTGCAAATGAGCATGCCTATTTTGAAGGGAGCATTTGTGGACTCTGTTCTTTACCGCACACACTTATTAAACCTGAAGATCTAAGGCATCCTTTGCTTTTTCTCTTAGCTAAAGGCTTGTGAATTTATCTTCATCTGTTTCCATACGTGCTTAGGAAGGAACAATCAAAGGACTTCCAGCATTCCTCAGTCACTGATTCCAAGTTTACTGGTATCTACTGGAATTCCTCAGTGGCAAGAGCTCAGGCACACTAAAGCCACACTTTACCTGACAAACTAAAGTCATTTGATCTTTATGACTTATGTCATAGGTGACTTATGCCCCTGCTGTCTCCCAATACTTACTGTATTTTGTCCCGTGAGTTTATCTTTTTAATCATTTCTGCTGCTGGCTATGTTGTGTAACCCTTTACTTGTATGCACTATAAAGACTTTGACTTGAATATTTCAATGTCCCTGGAAACATCCCTGGAAATTCAAGATGAGTCTGATGCTGTATAAGCCTTGGGGATACAACAGTGAATGAGAAACAGTGTCTTTTCCTCTACAAGCACGTAATGCTGAAAAAATATCTTCAGTGACATGCCTTATATTATCTTGCAAGTCATCTGAGGGAATCAGTCTCTTGGATTGCAAATGGAAGAAACGTCTGAATACCCTGGGCCCTAAATGGCTGGGATCGGGTATAAGGAGCTCTTGGGAAGGTACTTACGGAGTACTAAACCATGTTTTTGTGGGTATTTCCTAACAATGGGAACTATAAGTGGGGAAGAAACCCATATTGTCATAGATCCTAACTGTAAGGAAGAGGGCCAGGCATGAAGAATGTTGGAAGCTGTGGTTTCATGAACATATCTATTCAACAGAGGGTATCTATTGGTTAAAAAAGATAAAATAGGATGCTTAGAAGAGGCAAGAGGAGCAGAATGCCACTTGTAAAGGGTAAGGATATTTCCTACCTCTCACACAGCCTGTTAGCTGTTTCTCTGTGAGATATCCTGGAACTAATTACATGGCATATAATCTTAGCTACGTTTTCTAGATCACCTCAGCCACTTCTGCTATGCTCTGTCCTTCCTATAAAAAGGTGGGCTATAAATGACATTTGTATATAATGTTCCCACCAGAGAAAGAATCTTGCAGGTGAAGCTACAAGGAATATAAATAAAGAGACTAAGAGATAAATAAACTGTAGTGATAAAATCGCAAAAGAATTAAGACGTTGAGGGGGTGTGACACTGCTGGTGGAGATTATTAGGAGAAATCACAAGTGGAAGTCTATACCCTTAGAGACCTGAGGAGACTGAGAAAGGGTTCAAGGGCAGAAACTGAGCTCCAGTCTACACTTTGGTGTGCTCCTAAATCCTTCATTAGTAGCACACCCTAGCCTCCTCCTCATGTGCTAACCTTTGGCATAAAGATGTAGAGACAGAGAAAATCCCCAAAAAGGAAGTGGGGAGGAGAGGATGGAAGGTGAAGGCAGATGCGGTCAGCACTTGAAGAAATGAGGAGGAGGAGAGGAGTCCAGCCTGTGATGGGGAGGACAGAAGGATATGTGAAAAGCTAAAAATATAGCTTTGAATCTCTGCATGCCCCACACCCTACACATGCTCCTTGTAAACTCCTGGGACACAAAGAAGTAAAAGGGGGAAATAAGAGATTGCATGAGTGTTAGACAGCTTAGGACACTAAAAACTCTCTAGTTACTCTATCTCTTCTACTTCTGAGTGTTGACACTTGCTAAGATACATGTGGACACTACCCAAGTTCCACGTATCCATCTTTGCCTCTCCATTCTCCTGGAAGGCAAAGGAAAAGTTGTTAGTGGTGTGCTTAACTTAATTCACTGAGGCACCAGTGTGGCATCTTCTGTAATTCTGGCCTTTGGACTGTTATGGTGTCTCAGCCCCATTCTCTGTCTGGTGCTGGGACACAGGCCTAATGGCAAGAAGGGCAAACAATATTTTCTCTTTGTTTTACTCTTGATACAGTGGCAAAAAAGAAAGCTTATTGATACACTTGTTTTGCCATCACCCACTGTGATCTGCAATAAAAAATGTGACCACATCTGAAGGATCACCTATTTCAAAACACTGGGATGTCTTGGAAACTTAACTGAAAGAAACCTTGATGATGTTAACTCTAGCCTCACCATGATTTCCTAGTATAAAGATATGCAGCAAGAGAGGACCACAAGCAGTCCTGTATACCTAGAAAAAATAATGTGCCATCATAGTTTAGGACACAGAAACTCTGGGCCCAAGTTTTTAAACTTTGGCTAGGATCTCAGGCTGACCTTGATCCATTTATTACATACACCATTTTTTTCCAGGTTTCTCACAGTGACGAGTTTTCTTGCAGCCATGGAGGTTTAGACAGGGTTTGAAGGATTTGCAGCAGTTTTAAGATACATATCCTAAAAGATAGACATCCAACGCCAAGAGCATCCACAGTTTTTCCTGTTCTTTAATTCAGTTCCTCTTACCCATCCTCCCATTTCTTACCTAGCTTCCTCTTGCTTTGCCTTATGTGCACGAAAAAGAAGAAGTTAGAAGAAAAGAAAAATTAGAAGTTTGTCTAATAGCATTGATAACAATCTCTTTATTGAGCAAATATTTATTAAGCTTTATTTTATGCCAGAGTTCTGGTGGAGGGAGGGTTTGAAAGTCATCTGTTTTGTCATTGCTTTGATTTGGCCCTTTTGTTTTGTTTTGTTTTTGTTTCTTTTCTCTACTGATTTAGAAAATCACTGCTGAGAAGAGAAGGTTAGCAGGCAGGGTGTTCTTTAAGAGAATCATCCCAGGAGAATTTACAAATATCTCAAGAAGGGAGTGGGTCATGCCTGGCTGTTCTCCATCAGAGGACAGAAAACCCAGCTCTGAAGATGATGAACAAAGAGCTTGATGCCATTCTTTTTGCAGCAAGCAATCACTGGGTGGCAGGGGATGCTTTTGCAGTTATGAAAGAGTAGCAGAAGCAGGGAACCAGAGTTGGCTCAAGGGGCACAGTGCTTTGGCTGTGTATGATCAGGTAGTAACATGGGTCCCCATCTTTCCTTCCACTCCTTTACTGTCTCTTTTGACTACTTCAGGCTATGCCTGTTTGCTAAACAATGTAAGATATGACCAATAGAAGAGGCAGTGACCTGGATCCTGTCTTAACAAAGAAGAAAGATACAGAGTGATAGAGAGGCAAAATCAAAACAAAAAAAAGTTTAAAACTCTTAGAGAGACAATGGAGAGTGAGCACAGATACCATGGGGAGAAAGAAAGCAAATGCAGAAGTAAGAATACTATTATACTGAAGATACACAGGAGGGGATAATCTTGGATGAACAGGAAGGGGGAGTAGATTGTATTGTAGTTTGCTTCAGCCCAGAGAGCACACACACATACACACACATTTGTCCTGCTGGGCAGTGCCTGGGCAGCTTCATTCCTTGAGCATAAAGCGTGTGATTCATCACATTCTTTTAGATGATTCAAAGCTGGGGTAACTGGTTTCTGACACCTAGTTAAAGGTAGATTAGCTTTGGCTGAGGTAGCAGAGCAGAAACTCAGCTTTTTGACATTCTGAACAGACTCCCTGGGGGACAGGGAGTGGATACAGGGTTGTTCCTGGGTGGTGACCATAACTGCTTTGGTGAAAAGCTGTTCAGGAGTTGGTCAGTGATAAACAGTAGAACTTCTAGAAGGAAGTGATAGCAATGGGGAGAAGGAATACTGACTAGAGGGGCAATTGCTAAGCCACTGGGTGCGTACTCAGTAGGGCTGTTTAGGGAGTGCTCAGATGCATCTCCCCAGAAAAGCCACCCTCGAGTGTAGCATCAAATCTAGTTCATGGTGCCCAAAGATCAGAGGAACCTTCCCTCACCAATACTCATGAGGGGGAGAAACTAAAGTCCAGAGGTGGGAGATAAGCCTCGGCTATCTCTGAGAAGGGTCCCAGGAACCCGCACTGTAAGTAATTTGCAGTTTGGGCTGCTAACTATGGCAGCTCTGACTCATGACCAAAATGGACTGCTTGGGACAGGACTAGCAATTTATAAAATTACCTCCATTGCTCTGCCCCCCACACACCCCAACCTTGTCCCAGTCCACAGGGAATCTCTTCAATGTGTGCTTTGCATACTTTACTTTGAAATTTCAGATTTCTGGACCCGGTGCCTATAATCAATTCCTGAACAGTAGCATTTGTGATGATCCAAAGGCCACCATGTGAAAAAAAAGGCTGGGGACAAGTACAACAGACACAACTAAAACCAGCACCCCAAATAAGTGATGTTAAGCTTCGTGTAATCCAGGGCCATGAGGACTCATAGATAGAGGTCAGTTACAAGAGTTTCTGGAGAAAGCATGATTGACCCACGATTCCAAAGAAGGCTTTCAGCCCAAAGCTCTCGACGCTTGACGTGTATCTTGTGAGTCTTGTACACTGTTAGAGAAGCCCTCCTCATCCAGCCTTTTGCCATATTTGCAGCTCAGGCCAAATTTCCATAGAGGGGACACTCGGTGTTTCCTAACGCAGCTTGCATCTATACCTTGCCCTGGTCACATGTTTTTGGTCCTGCTCGAAGACACTTTTCTCAGACCAGCATTCTCACAGTGAGAAGGTACAAGTTTATCTTAGACTTAATTTTATGTTCTGAATCTATCGGAGATTTCCCCCAGATCAAGAAGGTAAAAGCAGCTCATTTCAAGAGTCTGCTGATCTCTGTAGCTCAGACAGCAGAGCTCAAAATGCTTATTTCCTTATGACTGGACTTTTTTAAGACACTGTAAATTCCTTGAGGGCAGGGGTTCTACCATATTCATGCACATATAGGCATGGGTTACAAAGCTTTGGGCACAGTATAGATAGATGCTCCGTTAATGTTTGTTGAGTGGGAAAAAAAAAACTAAACTCACAGGCCAAGGACAACGAGAATTCTAGTTTCAATATGTGTGCCTTGAATGTCACTTATTTTGAGACATAATTAAAGAGGCAACAAGATGGAGAAAACATTAAAATAGGGAAAAGGGAAGGCAGAAAATAGGACTTTCCCTAGCCTCAGCCCCTGATATCTTGTTAAAGTGAAGAAGATTAGGTACCAAGGTGCTATGACACAAGAAAAGATTTTGAGTGTTTGCTGTGGAGAACATGGCATGTTACAGATGAAGCTGACCAGGGCAGGTGTAGAAAAAAAATTATATATGTGTAGATAGATAGATAGATAGATAGATAGATAGATAGATAGATAGATAGATAGATAGATCGATAGATTCCTAGCTCCAATTGACAGTATAAAGCAAAACTGAGTCTTTAAAGGCTCACTGCAAGGAAACAAAGCAACTGACATACAAGTTGGGAAAGGGGTAGGACACTAAAACAGAAAACAGCTTTGGAACTCTTCCATAAATTTAAGGAATTACTGAACAATCTCAAAGCCATGGTTTGTTGCCTCAATTCTTCCCAGGGAGAGAGCCAGTCCACATGGGAATATCTTCAAACTGGACTTTGCATGTTTTTTTTTTTTTGAAATTTCAGATTTCTGGTCCTGGTGTCAACTCTGAGTGCACCTATTATCAACACAAAAGCAGCAACATTAGAGGTGACACAAAGGCCACTGTGTGTAAAAATGGGCTTTGGGATATATGTAAAAGGAGTCTGGCAGGAAAAACAATTAAAAAGATATCCCAAATAACCGATAGGTGGTGAGCATGTGTAATCTGGGGCTCTGAGGTGTGAGACGTCACTTACAAAACAAAAAGCAAGGAAGCAAATGGGGAAAGAGAGGAATTGAGAGTTACATGCATGATCTGCTATTACTGGGGGGGGGGGGGAGGAGGAGTAGAACATCCAGGAAGGAAGCAGCAGCAGTGGGAAAAAGGAATACTGACCAGAGGGACAATTGCCAAACCAAGGAACATGCTCAGTAGGGCTGTTCAAAGAGCTCTCAGATGCATCTTTCCAGAAAAGCCAGCCTTGAGTGTAGCATCAAATGCAGCTGACGGTGCCCAAAGATCAGAGAAACCTTCCCTCACCAATACTCATTGAGGGGAAGAAAGTAAAGTCCAGAGTTAAGAGATAAACCTCAGCTATCTCTGAGAAGGGTCCCGGGAACCTGCACTGAATGTAATTTGCAGTTTGGACTGCTGACTATGGCAGCTCTGACTCATGACCAAAATGGACTGCTTGGGACAGGACTAGCACTTTATAAAATGACCTCTATTGCTCTGCCCCCCCCACACCCTGACCTTGTCCCAGTCCACAGGGCAATATCTTCAAGATGAACTCTGCTTTACATGGTTTTAGGACATTGCAGTTGGGGGGGGGGGGGGTTAGAAATAGTTATGAAAAACGAATAAAGCCTCTTCTGCCTCTGTGAGGAGTCTAAATTCAAATGAGGTCCCAGTCCAACTCAGGAATCTCCAAGATCACCTGTTTGTTGTATCAGGTCCACACAAGTGGATGAACAGGTAAGAAAGCACAGCAGAGAGAAAGCAAGAGAAGCTCTGGAAGCTGTGGTGAAAGGCTCCATGCTTGAGAGACCATGAGACCTCTGCTAGGGACTTTATCTGGAAAGGTTATAGTTATTAATAAGCATCTCATTGAAGCTACAATATAGAAAATTACTAGCAGCAACATATGGTTCATTGGTAGCCTAATCACAGTCGTTATGAGACTTTCAAACCACCAGACACTAAAGGGACACACCAAAATCATCCAATGGAGGTAACAACAGCAATAACAATGTCTCTAATGACTCATTTGCTTGGTTATACAAAGTACTTCTTGGCATCCTATGCACATAGGACCATTCACAGATACTTTTCAATGGCAGTGACATGTTTAAGGGACTGTCAATATGACTTCTCATATCTATAAACAGCCTCACCATGAAGGCTAAAGGTCATTTTGCCCCACTAGACTCTCATGGTGAAATATGGAGTCTCATTCTGTTTAATTAAAGTCTAGAGTATACTTGTCTCCTTGATGAATTCTGAGAACAGAGCTTGTGTGTGGCAGAAGCCTCTGCTGGTCCCTGTCCAGTGACCTCCAACAGAGTTGCCAATGCCACACAAAATGCTTCTTTTAGTGATTCCCCAATTATTGTTTGGAAATTTTTCATTCAGAGAACTTCTAAAGTGATGATTTGGGGAAAGGCTTCACCTCAAAATAGACATCTAACCAATGATTAAAAGCATAGTGAACTAAAATCTGATTAAGATGCAGTAATGATTTTTCACTGTGTGTTGTTGAAATACAAAGTGACATTCATCTAAAGCCCAGTGGCTTCATTTCAGGTTATCACCCCTGACTTCCACACTGCTAGAAATAATCATTTCTGTGAAGAGATAAGAACTTTTGAAAACTTGTTCCTTGCAAAACTGTCCCCACACCAGTCACTGTTTCTGAAACGTAACAAAAGGTTGACTAAGGAAATTGTGGTGTATTAAATAGTTAAGAAATCAGGATTGCTGTCTCACGGATAATAAAATATTTTAAAAACTGTTGGCTAGAAGAAGAATCCTTACACTCATTTTCATGAAAATCTAAACAAATCTAAAATCCTAAGAGAATGACCCCAATTTACATTGGCTCAAGTGCTCTGTAACTCTGTCAACCCTTGAGCATGACTTTCTTCCTGTCCTCTCAGGAATACATGCGTGGTAATACTGTGTCAGATGATGTGGGAAATGTCTCCAAGCCCATTTCAATGAAGGAGTGTTGTCTACTGTAGTACAGGGTGAAATTTTGTGTCAGGGTCCTGCTGCAGAGTATTCTACATCAGGTCCTTTTCATACTCAAAGAACAGTGAGAGGGAACTCCCAGACCTCCAGAAAAACTCAAGAGCAGAGGTCTGTGTCTGATGAGTCTGTCTCTCCAGCATCTAATGGGAAACCTGAACCTGAGATGTAGTGAAGCAGAATTTAGCTAAGACCAGAGGAATCTGAAGTCTAACGTTCACAACTTTGCATAATTTTAACTCTTAGACGGGTGTCATCATTTTCAAAAAGCAAGCCTTGTATCTCTCATACCTCTGAGTTGTTTTATTTTTTTTATCAGCTTTGAGCAGTGGAAGACAGTAAAACATCATTTGTTCACATGAACACAGGAGGGTCTCACCAACAGTATCCAGGGTTAGGGGATGGAAAGCATACAGTTACTGTGTAGAATTTCTCACAGGCAGCAACCTCAGGCTGTCTGGAGGCACTAGGCGTGCACTGATATGTCCTGGTCAGAGGTTTCCCTGAAATTCCAAGCTTAAGAAAAGGCATAGTACAGGGTTTAGGAAATAGTCCCATTCCACTTTAGACTTTTAAGCTGCTTACCATCTGGACCAACCTTGTAAAAAATGAGAAGACAAGAGGCACTTTCAATCTCAACAGCTAAATAAATAGGGGATGTGCTTAGATTATGTCAGGATAAAAATATTCACAAAAAAGAATAATTTCAACCACACTCTTCATTCACACAGAATATTGAATAGCACACATCCTGTTAGAAGAATATTTTAGGTACTAGAGAGATGGCTCAGCGGTTAAGAACACCAACTGCTCTTCCAGAGGTCCTGAGTTCAATTTCCAGCAACCATGGGGTAGCTCACAACCGTCTGTAATCCGGTCTGATGCCCTCTTCTGGTGTGTTCAAAGAGAGCAATGGTATACTCATATACATAAATAAATCTTGAGAATAAGAAGAATGTTTTAAATTATATTTATCATACTTGCAGCTTCATTGCTGGACAAGGAACATGCTGAAAGCAAGCATTGTGTTATAGTCATCTTTGCTACAAATTTTACTACAGCCCTATAGCAGACCCTTAAGTTAAATTTGTATTGAATCTGAATATAGTCTAATCTGAGTATGTCAAGATGTCAGATATTGATGTGTTATTTGCATATTCAATAATCTTGAATGGCATTTCCATTGACAGCAGAATATCAATTGTACATGGCAGATCAATTAGTACCTAAGTCAATGGTATCTATCTGCCTGAAATTGGAAAGCTGTTGCTTGGAAACTTTAGATAAGTGTTACAGTACAAAATTTATTATGATAAAATTTTAAAATTTTCCATATTTTAGAATAAATAAAGTTTCCATAAAGGAAACTTTAGTTTCCATAAAGGAAAGTGGTGGTCGACTTAAGTCTTCAACACTACAAATATTTACAAGAGCCTAAGTTGTGGTGAGATAGACCAGAGAGAGACTGTTGTCACACAGAAACTCGGGAGCAGGTTCATGTCTGACTATCTCCCTCTAGAATACATATTGGGCAGAAGTCTGAAATATGGTGAAAATTCAGAAGTTATTGTGGAGGATTAGAACATGTGAATCTCTTAATGTTTTAAGAGCATAAGTTCTTAACTAAGAATGGATTGAAAATGAGACATCCATCCAGGACAGTTTTAGAATAAAGACACAAACTGAGACACTGAACAGTTTTTTTTTTTTTAGATACATTTCACTGATGTTAAATAGTGAAAATTTTATGTTTGGCTTCATTCTCTGAATCTAATATTTGCTACTCTGTGAACAAAACGCAGGCTGTTACACTGAAATTCCTTTCGGAGTTCAAACTTGTGTTTCATAGTGCATTTGAAAAAAAAAACCCAGATGAGTGATTTGTCAGGGAGGGTGAAGGAGGTGTTCGATGGGGGTAGCAGGTTTTTTGGAGGTTTCACTTTCGAACATTGGAAAAGTAATTCTCTCTTCCCACAGTTGTGTGATTGTCTCTGCCTGTGGAATTTATTTTCTCACGTATGAAAATAAGCCTTAAACCTTTCTACATGCTCCAGGTGAAACACTTCCAAAATGAACCGTAGTTGTGCTTGAAATACTCCTTGTGATTTTATTCGGTTTGGGGGTGGGATGTTGGTGTCTGTTTTGTGTTTTGCACTATAAGCATCCACTCATCCAAGTGTATGCTTGTCTTACAGACAGATAAACCTATCTAGCCTTGAAAAATCATCTCTGTTAAATGTTTGGTCCGAAGCAGAATCTTAGCCTCCATACAAGAGGTTCCTGGTCAAAACCTTTCTTGTAGAACAAAAAGGAAGGCATTGCTGAGCTCCTTTCATCTGTGCCTCCAAATTAACTGTCAAGATTCTCCAGGGGCTTCAGAACTCCCCTCTCTCGGGATAGTAAAATGCAAAAGGCCTTGGAAAGGCTTCAGTCCAACCCTGTGAATTTCCCTAAGAAACTTAAGGTTCAGAGTAATCGACTTGGCTGGTAGAAACTGGTGGAGGGAGAGCTTGAGTTCTATTACGTACTTCTAAGGTGATTTGAAAAGTTAGCATTGTAGCATATCTAGATTAACCAGGGTTTCTGAGTTACCCATGTGTAATCATGTACAGGCGTAGAGAAAACTAGTCAAAGACAAAGACTACTACACAAAATGTCATTACATGTCTCTGACAGTGATCCTGGTATAGAAAGTGGGGAGGGGACAAACCTGGACATCAGACAAATACCTAGTCTTAATTGTCCAACTTCCTCCTTCTCAAACACAATTTTGGGTGCAGTTGAAACACTCTTGACCTTAATTTTCTCATCTGTAAAATTTGAAGGAAGCATTTAAGGATTCTTGTAGGAATGAAAAGATCTGTGAAGGGCACTGAGCACAACAAGACCTTAGAAGGAAATCAGTTCTCTTCTGCAGCCCAAGAGCTAACAAAACCCCCCTTTAGGCCTACCTGGCCTGGCACTGGATTAACATTTTCACTGCAATCTCCTGGCATAACTGATAAAGTTGGGATGTCAGCTGTTCCTACAACCCCCCCCCCAAGTAACTGCATCTTATTCAAAACAAATAGAAATGATGTAACCTACCCTTGGAGACTCTTGTAATGGGATATACTAAGCTGTGAACCATTCCAGGAAATACTGGCTTCTACATTTTGGAGTACAGGAAGCCATTAATATCCTCATCCTTCTATGGGTTGTTTCCTCACACCAAAGCTCCCAACAAGGAGGCAAATGAGGAACCTAGGGACAGGTTATGTGGATACCATTGAGGGACCTAACCTCCACTAAGGGGAAATAATATGGGCCTCTCCTGGGTGGTATCTTGAGGGGCCTTAATAGTTGTGGAGTCCTACTCTTCTGTCTCTTAGAAGGCAAGAAGTCCTTATAAACAATACTTCATTTTCTCACAGGCAATATGTGGAAATGAAAAAAAAATGGGTCTGGGATGCTTAAAGGGTAGAATATCTTGTGGTGAAGAAAAAGACAGCATACAGGTGATTTCGCTCTTATAAACAGAGAAGGGGATTGCTCTTGAGAGCTGAAACAAACCCAAAGATGGCATAGCATAAAGAGGAGAGACCTGGGAGACAAGGCCTGCTATGTCTCTCACAGGTTAAATAAGGTAAGGTTACATTCCTGTGGCTAAACTGACCTGAGGCAAGGGCAGTGAACACAGAGAAGCCTTGGTAGATGAGGTTGGGTGGTGGAACTTTGGTAGATGAAGTTGGGTGACAGCATTGCCAGGTGGGGTAGTGAAGCTTTCAGGGTCTGCATTTCCAGCTTATTTGTGGAAACTGAGAATAACAAGGAAACAGGTGTTATCCTCTGTAAACATGGCAGCATTTAGGGTAAAAGGAAACACTGAAAAAATAAGAGAATAAAGTTCATGATAACTTTTTTTCATATTGAAAGACATAAGTCTGATGATGGCATGGGGGAATCAAATATAATTTAAGAAGACGGATACTATTGATAGAATAGGTATTGAGCCAGTGCCCTGCTTAGGCACTACGTCATCAAGGAGAAGTACCACGTGAAAGTACATTAGGAAGTAAGTAGGGCATAGGATCTGTCACATAGCTGTTTGGTTTACCAAAGCCAAGATTCAAACCCAGTGGCAAGAGAACTCTTGAGGCAGGTGCTCTGCTGCTGACCTACATCCCCAGTTCTTTAAATGTATTTCTACAAATACATATTACCTCACTATCCAGCCATAAGCAATCTTCCCCAAGCCTAGAACAAAACTATTGCATACAACATATTTCCCCCCCCAATTCCTCACTGCATGCAATGTAGCCTATGTTGAATTGGCATTTTGTGAGTGTACCTGGGGAAGTGATGGATTCCACTTGAGGGCCTAGGTAGCAGTTAACCTGTCACAGTAGAAACAGCAAGCAATGTTTATTCAGAAACAAGGGGTGGTGGCGTAGATGTTGGGGATTCAAGGAAGAAACCTCCCAGAGACCACCCTGTCTCTGGGCAGCTGAGGCAAGTGACACACTGAGCTTTGAGTTATAAGTCATAGCCAGCTAGGAGACATGGGTGAGCATATTCTACTAGAGTTACAGACATCTTGGTTCCAGCTCACTTCTCTACAGCTCTGGGACGGCACAGTAAGATGTTTGACAGTTAACTGAGACATGCTCCTGGCGCGCAAGCATTTGCTGAGGTAACTGCTCTTTGGTTATGAGAAGAGTGGAATCAGCCTGTAGGACTGGCTTGAAAAAGTAACATGAATTCTATGTATGAACTCATCCATAGAATTTGACAAGTTTCACCTTGGGTGTAAGGTGGGAGACTAGAAATAGAAACTGCTTTGTGTGGCCTAACAAAGGTCGAGATGAAAATACATAAGTTCTGTTCCAAAGAGAACAAGAGGAAGAATTCCGAAGAATTACAAGGGTAGGAAGAAGACAGCTGAAGATGTGAGGAAGGGCATAGCACTGAAAAGACAACCCTGCCACTGGGCTCCAGTATTTGTCTCCTCCTGAACTCAGCCTGCCGTGGTACCAAGCAAGAGACAGTTTTGCAAGGAAGTTACAAGCCAAGAGGACTGGATGGTGACCAGAAGACAAGTAGAAACTATAAGAAGCTCAGCCTGTGCAGAGAGGCATGCAGCTAAGGGCAGCCCACACTTGGTGCTGAGAACTAGAAGAGACTTAGCTGTGGAGTTTGAATACAGGTGAATTTGAGATGAGCTGGCAGATCAACCTGCTCAATCAGATACCGGCCAGATTCACAGCTGTGGAGTTGTGATCTATGAAGGCCCAACAGAATGTGGGACTCCACAGTTGCACCCCTCCAGGGTGAAATTGGGTAGTACGGAAATCTCCCTATACAGACGTCAGTGATGTGAGCACTTCATCTACCCTTGGGTCACTTGAAGACACTCGCACACATCCCTACTCACTGAGAACATTAGCCACCCATAAGGATCGAAAGTTGGGTAATCTTAGGACAGTAGGAGAAGCTGCCCCCACAGAAGACAAAGTTAGATATGGCTTCTAGCAAGCAGGAGGAAGGCACCAAAGTAAGGGTGGCTCGAGATGGCATCTGATGCTTGCCTAGTGCAGTCTCAGTACCATTATAAATTATAAGTAAGAGTATCTAGTTCAGATGACATGCTCCCTGCTCCCTGAAAAAGCCTGGCAATCTCAGTCAAACACATAAGAGAAAGCCAATACACTTCATCACATTTTCCTTGTTCTTTTGCCCCAGTGTGCTTTACCTTTTAAAAGTTTTTATTCTGCTTTAGTAGTTTCTTTTGTTGGTTTAGCATGCTTTCAAAGACTCTGGTATTTTTTCCACTTCATACATAATCTAATTATAATTCATTTATTGCACTAAAAGTTCCTCTTTAAGCCTGTGTGTCCACCTTATTTTCTTTCTATTTTAATTGCAGAAGTATTTTTACTTGTTATATTAAAACGCCTAGGAGCTCATTCCCTTCTTGCTTTTGTGTAAGGTTGTTGAGAAGTTCATCATATTGTGAGTACTTTTTTCAGTTTGTCTTCTCTTTTCTCATTTTTTCAAAACTATTTTCCTCTTTGCTGGTTCATAATGGTCTTCTCTTCTTTTTCACTCTGTATCCAACATGGCTTCTCTGTTTTCCCAACTCTTAAGTATTGTTTCAGCTCTCTCCTTTTGACAGAGTGCTCCACACTGATTTCTCTATTTGTCTGTTGTATATCATTGGTGAAATATTAGCGGGCTTAAATTCTTTTAATAATATTTCCATCATTGGTATCTGACATATTTCTATATTCTTTTCAGTTTTGTGTTGTGGCTGTTAAATCTGTTTGTCTCAATAAGCTGCCAAAAGGCAACTCCCTAAGAAAATCTCCCAAATAAATTATCACCTTATAGAATTAAATGCAACATGGGAAGCACCTGGCCCTTATTAAACATTCAACACATGATCAATATGATTGATATTTTGCATTCTGTTATAAGAAGTAGAATGAAATTATAATTCCCATAAAGCATTCTCTGTGTCCTGTGGGAGTGTTGTGTTTCAAATTGAAAGATAAAATTTAAGTTTTATCAAATGCATAATACACAAGTTATCCTAGCTATACATCAATGTATAATTAATATACAATATCTTCAGACACTGTGTAGAAGGCCTAGCACAAATATCTAGATTTAATACAATGTGGAGTGTGTTAGACCCTTATAGATAGGTAGTTTCACTCTACAGTTTTTTTTTAAGAGGGAAGAAATCAAAGCCTATGTATCTAAAAAGACTGTGATGGCACATATCTGCTATCCTAGAAAATATGGTGAAAAAGCCCCTTGATGTAGCAAGGATGAGAAATTTGCAGCTAGCCAGGCTTCACACAGCATGACTACATGAAGAAAGCCTTCCAAGAAAGAGAGATAAACAACCTCAAGGAGGTTCTGGTTTTAGTGCCCCAAAACTTTGCCAACATATGGGTCACTTATGTGATTAGAAATAATTGAACCAGGCCAGCACCATTCTGAGAGCCTGTCAGGAAACAGGTCATGATGTCTCACGTCCCACTTCGATAGAGATACACATGGAAAGGATGACATCTTGACATTGTAGCTACTTTCCCGCATGTCCAAGCCCAAGTTTGTCTTTTGATGATTGATATACCCAATGCTTATTAACTATTGAGATGTTTGTTTTATAATATGTCAAAAAAGAGGACCTGGAACTGAGGAGAGGGCTCAGTTGGTAATGTGTTTACTACATAAGCATGAGGAGCCGAATCCACAGAATTCCAGCCCCTAGAATCCACATAAAACAAAGCCATCCTTGACAGCATGTACCTATAAAGCCAGCATTGAAGGGATCACAGGGGCAGGCAGGACACAGGTAGATCCCTGGAGCATACTGACTAGCCAGTGTAGCTAGCTTTGTATTCAGTGAGAGATCCTGTCACAATAAACAAGGTAAAGAGTTGATAAGGAGACACAGTGTCAAGCTCTGAATTCAGTATGTATGCATAGGCAAGTGCATATATATGCACAGGTATGTATTTATGTGAACTTGTACACAACACACAAAAAAGGGGTCCTCATTTTTAGTTAGAATTAATACAGAACAAATATGTCTGGAAATATTAACAAGAAAGCATTAATTCCTCTTCTTTCTTTTCCCTCTTTTATTTTGCTTTGTGTTCCTTGGACAACAAAGGTTGAAATGAATTTTCAGCTAAGTATATACCAAGACATAGACTGTTGTGAATTTGTAAGGTTGGATAATACAAAAAAACTTGTAAATTTTTCTCTTTACTGCAGTAATATTACTCAAATATTATAACAGACCTAACAGAATACGAATAATCTTGAGACTCGTTAAAATGTTGACATTTTCAAGACATTTCTTGAGACACAGAGTGATACAAATGTCCAGCATTGGTGATAATCCCCCGGGTATTCATGTGCTGAGCTGGAAGAGCACGCTGCTGAGAATTCAGCCCTGGAGACACTCAGAGGCCTCTAGAGTGTCTGTGAGCTAGGGAACCTGAAGATGCTGTCATTCTGTGGGATCTGTTTCGTTCCACAACGGGTTAAAAAGAATGTGAACACCAACTTAGAGAAGTAAAGAAATTCATCATTAAACATAAAAGTTCTAATCCTCCTGAAAACCAGATACTTTTTCTAGTAACTTCTCAATTCTTTTAGGTGAAGGTACATGTAAACTAGTAACGTAGGTTTTTTTTTTTTCTCATGATGAAATCTTTAAAAATTTAAATATCTGGTGATCACTAAATTGACATTCTTCCATCTTTTTATATAGATGATTGAGTTAAGATTCATGAAATGTGTATAAATAACAAGCTTCTACCAGACATGTATCTTCATTTCCTTAATTGAAATCTCATAGTTTTCAGTTTCTTTTTTAGAATAATATTGTGTAAAGGAAACTTCTAACTGAATGATTTTGAAGGCATCTACTATTTGAGAATCTCTTGGAATTGGTGTTTTGGTTTTGTGTGCATAAGGTGTTTTTGTTTTTTGTTTTGTTTTCCTTCATCACAATTGACTTTTGCCAGTGTTGGAAACGTGGAGTCTTAATTTGTAAGATAACTTCAGGTTCCATCTCTGAAAGTTAAGAAGGCTGTGGAAACTGTTCATAGCAGTTTTATTCATGAATAACCAAAACCTGGAAACAACCTAGATATCCCTCAACAGAAGAATGGATCACTAAAATTATTTATGCAATGGAGCACTACTCAGCTTATGAAATTAGCAGCAAATGAATGGAATCTAGAAAAAACAAAATGATCCTGAATGATATAACTCAGACCCAGAAAGACAAACGTGGTATGTACTCACCACTAAGTGTACATTAGCTGTAAAGGATAACCATGCTACAATCTACAGACCCAGAGAAGCTAAATAACATGGAACGCTTAAGGGGAGCACATGGATCTCCCTGGGAAGAGGAAATAGAATAGGTATCTCAAGAGTAGGAAGAGTGAGGGCAGGTAGGGAAGGGAACAATAGGAGGAATCAGGTTTGGGGTGGATAGAGGGAGAAAGTACTTGGACAAACAACTAATTTGGGAGGCAGTGGACCTGGAGGATGATCTAGAAACCTAGTACAATAGAAACTCCAAGGAATCCATTAGGGTGATCCTAGATAAGACTCCTCATAATGGTGAAAATAGGGCTTGATCCTTGATCTCCTGTAACAGGGCAAGATTTCCAGTAGAGGAATTGGGACCCCAACTCAGCCACAAAATCTTTGATCTATAATTTGTCTTGCCTACAAGATGTGCTGGGATAAAAAGTGGTGCAGATATTTGTAGCATATATGCAACTTGATTTTCATGTGGGTCCCTAACAACTGGAGCAGAGGGGGCAGGCAAGTATCCCCAAAACTGGCCTGGGCTGCCTTGTCTGGCTTCAGTCGGATAGTATGCATCTAGCTTCGTAGAGACTTGATGTGCCAGGGTTGGGGGATACCCAAGGCCCCCCCACCTTCCCAGAGGAAAGGTAGAGGGGTTATGGGGTAAAGGATTGTGGGACAGGTGGCCAGGAGATGGGCAGTGAGTGAGGGGGATGAAAAATGAATAAATAAAAATAGTGGTGCAGAAATTATGTAAATGGCCAACCAATGTTGGATCGAACTTAAGACCCCTAAGAAAGGGGAGCCACCCCCAATACTTCCTAAAGGGTCATGAATCAGAGACTGTGTAGCTGTAGCCCAGAGCGCCAGATAGAAGCAAATAGGACCCACAATTAAAAAAATGTCAAAAGTATAAAATGATACCTAATAAAAGACCAGACCCTAGCTTAGTTGTCATCAGAGAGGCTTCATCCAGCAACTGACAGGAACAGATGCAGAGACCCACAGCCAACCATTAGGCAAAGCAAAGATAATCCTGTGGAAGAGAGGGAGGAAGGATTATAGAACCCAGAGGGGTTAAGGACAACAAATAAAACCAACAGAACCAACTACCTTGGGCTCATAGGGACTCACAGAGACTGAACTGACAATCAGGAAGCCTGCATGGGTCTGACACATGCCTTCTGCACATATGTAATAGTAGTGTGCCTTGATCTTCTGATGGGAATGAAGGCTATCTTTTGACTAATTTGGGGACCTTTTCCCTCCTACTGGCTTGCAACATCCAGCCTTAATATGAGGGGAGGTGCCTAGTCTTGAATCTTCATATGCCATGTTTGGTTGATATCCATAGGAGGGCTGCCCTTTTCTAAGGAGAAACAGAGGATGAGCGGATGGAGTGGAAGGGACTGGGAGTTGAAGAGAAACCACTTTTGAGATGCAATATCTGCATTTTTTTAAGACTGTGGGTATAAAAACCAAATTTGGTGGCATTAGTTCAAATAAAAATTGTACCCCTTCAAAGAAAAGAAAAATTGACTGGCACCCAGTCACAACAAGTGGTGTGTGCTCAATGAGAATATATTTTAATCTATAAAGATGCTTTTTTAAAATCTGGTCTTACTTTGCTTTAGGATTAGGCAGAGATACACTATGGAAGGGGTTTTAGGTTCAGAGAAGCACCAAACATAGTCTGAAAGACGGGCAAACACAGGCGCACTCCTATATGGGCACCCATGGAGCTCTCAGGAGCCCTCCTTCCCACTGAGCCCTCCCAGTGAGTATGCTCTTTGCTGCGGATTCTAGATTGCTCTTCCCACTCCTTGCTTACATTTGTAATTGTGGGGGACTTCTGATGCCTTACCTTTCTATAATGCACATTTCATGCCCTTTTCTACTTTTGATACAATTGTATGAGAACCATGTTACAGGTCATTCCCATTCTGTCCTCAGAATGAGCATGGTACCACATGCATCAGCTCACATCTCAGGAATCATTTCACATACTAATGACAAGTTTAAAAGGTCAATGTTGGGACACTATCCCCACAAATAATGGTGTTTGAGTCACATGATTTGTCATCTTATTACCGTGACAAAAACACTTGACAGAAGCAGCATAACTAGGCAAGATTTATGTAGGCTCATAGCTCCATGGGATCTTAGTTTGTCGTAAAAGGGGACCAAAGAGACCAGCTGGGACAGTGGCAGTGAGATTGTACAGTGACAGCAGTAATACAGAGACCTGCAAATGGTCTTAACTATAGATAATTGCCTTTGGATTGAGCATAGAAAAATAGGAAATTTGTACTATACCGTTCGCCCTCAAAGCAGGGATGAGGGGACTGTTACAGAAGAGTGAGAAGTCAGGAGAGCCAGAGCAAAATAATGCCTTCTAGTGAAAGGAAGACCATTTCACCCATGCACTCCCAGTAGCTCATGAGCACTCACCCCTCACAGAGAAGTCACAACTCTTTTAAGTGTGGCCATCTAGTAAGTTGACCATCTCCAGGAACTCTTCCACATCCTCGAGTACATGAGCAGCACACACAAGACGAATTGGGTTATATATGTTTTAAAAAAAGAGGATATGGAACTGGCAGGGTGGAGAGGTTGGGGTGTATCTGGGAGTAGTTAGAGGAAGGGCTAAGGGATGGGATGTAAGTGAATTCTATGCATGTATGAGATCCTCAAAGAATTAATAAAAATATTCTAAAAACAATGAGGTTAATACTTTTTTTTTCTGCAACAGCCATTCTATCAACCGTGTGCCTTTTCACTCCATCTATATGTTCGTCTTTCTCACAGATCCTATAGCTTTACTATAAACTCAGTACCTCCTGCCCCAAGCAACCTGAGTAATGATATGAAGAACATGTGCCACATAGGCCAGCTACCACGATTCAATTATGTGTTGGGGGGGGGCGTCTGTGCATATGCACGTATGTTATATGTATTTGCATGTGCATGGGTATACATGCATATAGGTATGTGAACATATGTGTGGGGGTCTGAATAAAGATTGAGAGTAAGGTCTTTTCACTGCATCTGAGGCTCACCAGTTAAGATAGGTTAGCTAGCCAGCTTGCCCTGGGGAATCCCTGGTTTCAGCCTTAGAAGTTGTAGGGCTTACAGGAAGACCACCACAGTGCCAAAGTTTCAAACTCCAGTCCCCAGGCTTGTATAACAAGCATTTTATCCACTGAGCTATCGTCTAGATCCGTGGGTTTTAGATGTCTACATTTCACATTTTCTATTGTGAAGAAAGCCATGGTACCCACTGAACATGCCACACATCAGCTTCTCAAAATTCAAATATTTGGCAATTTTTTCATCATAAAAATCTTTTTCAAATATTTCTTACATCAGAATGTTGCAAGTGAGCATTTCATTTGAATTTAAAATGTGCTTAATCATGTTAGTGGGAAAGAAGGGCTCTTGATGGCTAGCCTTCAGGCTAGCATGTAGCTTAGGCTGCCCTCAGCCTCTCTGGGCCAATGATTACAGTACCGCACCTAGCGTTTTGTCGGGTTGGGTTTTCTGTTTGCCCCTTTCGTCTTGCTCTGTTAGGTTCTTAGCCTCAAGATACTATTGTGATACCTGATGCCGATCTGGCGATTGTACGCCCAGTTTCTCAACATCCTGTTGCTCAGTGAGTGTCCTATACACACATAGATTTTGTAAATCATTCCTCCACCCCACACTCTATCTCAGTGTTGATGAGGCCGGTGGGTGAAAGTGCAAGGAACTGCGTAATACACGCTGTCTTAGGATTTTCCTCCCTTAGCGAAGCCTTTCTTACTTCACTCACAACAAAACAAATCAAAACAAAAACAACAGCAAAAGAAGAGGTCCTGGACTTTTGCACTCGGTGACAGATCATCGGGGGCGAAGAATAAAGTCAAATGTATGAGAAATACTAAGGGGGAATGGAAGCCCAGAGACGATGTCCTCTGCTTTAATAGTTGGGGAGCGGTGATTTCTCATAGGCGCCTGGACATGGCTTAAACTGAAGCAGGATTCCACGAATCACGTCATTGATCAAACAGGTGGTATTAGATTTTCAACAGCGAAATTATCTTCAAGCTATGAAAGAATATGAAAACAAGATACTAATCCATAGACCTTTGTATTATTTTAAATGAAAAATCGTAGGATTTAAGATTTACTTTCTTTCCGACGTTAAAATAATCTCCCGCCTCATGCCTACGCATTGCTGAGAGTATGAAACATATTCCCTTGCCAGTAATTCTAATAGTGTGCTCTAATTAACTCGTTTTTATCGTTTTTGGTATAAATCAATTACAATTAAAGTAGAGTTTGTTAAGTCTCGGTGGAGTATTGTTTCACATTAAAAACATTTTTTCTCAAGAGATTAACTGTGATTAACTTTAGTTGAGGGCTCAAAGTTCAAATTATTGAGAGATTCACAAGTTCCTCATAGATTTTATTCCATTTCTAAACATATAAGTCTGCTTTGGCTTCTTAATTTAGTCTCAAGTAAATTTTAACTTTTCTTCCCCAAGTGGGAACTATTGAGTGTGAGGTCTAAGAGGACCACATAGGGATGCTTTACACCCTGTTCTTATGGACATGTAAATGCCATCCTTCTGAGGCTGTCACTTGGGCTTGCTGGTCTGATTTTCCTTTTTCGTTTCTGGAAACAGTGTTTCTCTGTGGGGGCCTGGCTGTTCCGGAACTCACCATGTGGCTCAAGCTGGCATGCAGTCAGAGATCTGCCTGCTTCTGCCTCCGGAGGGATGGTAATAAGGCGTGTGCAGCCATGTTCAGCTTGGTCTGATTTTCATCTACAACAGTGCTTTTAAAATTGACTCACACTGCGATCACTTCTTCTCTTCAGATGCCAAATAGTATTTTCTGTATACAATTTGTCTGATCACTGATTAATGGTGCCTGGACTATACTCAGAATCAGGAATTAATGATATACGCTATACCCTCTGAAATATCAATAGATTTGCAGACACATACATTTTTGGATGGTAGATAAACTCCAGGATGGGGAAGTGACATGTTGAGCTGTTTAAGCAAATGCCTTCCTAGCATCATTACTGTTCCTTAGAAAGTGTGGTTCAGTGATCATTTAAACGGGACCCAGATGAAAGCCTCATGGTTCAGCTGTTTGTGGACACATGGCATTGCCAGAGTTTTGTTCTTATTTGCATTTAATGAAATCAATCTGATAGATGTGTCCTGGGATCCTAGTACAGTGCTAATTTGTTTTTCCAATGACTTCTAATAGTGGCAAGTAACTTTTCATCTGCTTATGTGCTGTTCATATCTCTCTGTGACAAGCAAACGTCACCAGTGAAAGGTTTACATCTTTCATCTAAGTAATAGAGACATTTTTCATTTATTGCATTTTTAGAATTCCTTAATATCCTGGATGTAAGCCTTTGATGAAATAAATGTAAGAATGTTTTTGTTTGGCCTGTGGCTTATCTTTCCATTTTTTATTATAGTGTATTTCAAACAAAAATGGAAGTTTAAAAATCTGACAAAGTACAGTGTATCGTTTTTACTAATAACACCTTTAAGAATCTTGCCGGGCAGTGGTAGCACACACCGTTAAGCCCTTCACTGTGGAGGCATAGGCAGGCAGATCTCTGTGTATTTGAGGTCACTATGGTCTACAAAGGGAGTTATAAGACTGCCAGCACATAGAGAAAACAACAATAAAAAAATGAAAAACAAGAGAAAGAGAGTGAGAGAGAGAGAGAAAGAGAGAGAGACAGAGAGAGAGAGAGACAGAGACAGAGAGAGAGAGAGAGGGAGAGAGAGAGAGAGACAGAGAGAGAGACAGAGAGACAGAGAGAGAGAGAAACAATTTTTAGTGGGATAATTTTTTTACATTTTTTACTAGATTTTATGGTTTAAGGTTTTACATTTTACACTTACATTGTCTGTTCTTCATTGTTTTTTATAATCTTAAAATGGTGTAAGTATGCACATGGTTCATGAATTCTCACATGCTCCTCGTTGGATGTAAAGTTCTCATACCATCTTTAAAACCCTCCCAGCACACCGTTGCCGTTTTTGTTGAAAAGCACGTGTCAGCATGCTCCTGTGCTCTCTGCTCTGGTTCATTCTGATCTGTATTTTTCTCAATATTTCCTCTAAATTGTAGTAAATTTAGAGTTTTGAAATCAGGTAGTATGAATTTTCAAAGTTTATATTCCCATTTTAAAATATTTTGATGTTCATAAACCTTTATATGCTACATATATATAATATATATATTATATAATATTATATATATATATATATATTTAAAATCAATTTGTTCACTTCTATCAAGAAATAAATCGTTATGGGATTTTCATTTGGATCTCTGACTATGGTTCAGTTTGGAAGCAAGTGAAATCTTCACAAAATTGAGGTTTCTGATCAATAAAAATGGTATGTCTTCCCATTTTGTTCGTTATTGATTTTTCTCAAAGTCTACATTTTTCATCTTATAAACTCCTAGTTTTATTACACATAAGGATTTGAATTTTTAATTCTACATAATCTGTTTTAATCTTCTTGATTACTGTTAATTTGTGTGAATAGATATTTAGATACTGATTTATATATTATTGGGAACTAGCTGAAATTCACCACTGATTTCAATACCTTAATTATAGATCCCATAGAGTGTTCTTTCATTTTTTAATTTTACTTACATTTTTCTGCCTCCATGTATGTCTGTGTGAAAGTGTCAAATCCCCTGAAATTGGAATTTCAGTCAGTTGTGAATTGTCATATGAGTGCTGGGATTTGAACCCAGGTCTTTTGGAAAAGAGGCCAGTGTTCTTAACCACTGAGCCATCCATCACTCCAGCCCCCTCATAGGGCTTTCTATCTCAGTCATGCCAAGTAAACAAAGATGGTGTAACTTCTTCTTTTAATCAGTGTGGTTTTATTGCAATTTGTGTCTTGCCTTTTAGTGGACTCTTTAAGAATAGCCTGTAGTAATATTACTTTTGAGTGTCTAAAGGGTTTATTTTTCTGTCTTTTCTATTTAAGGCAGAAAGCATACAGTTATTCATCACCAGGTGTAGTCCCATTGGTAGGTTATTCCTAGATGCCTTTTATCTGGAATCTATGGCTATGGATGTTTTCACTGGATCTTAGTGTACTCCAAGTTTATACATGAAGGAGTGTTGAAGTTGTTCCCAATAATTGCTTCACATTAAAGTAATTTTATACCTCTATCTTAGTTTATTGTTATGGTGAATTTAACAATTAAATTTTGAATTGTTTATTGTTAGTACAACCGATTTAGTTGTGATATATTTTATATATGTTACTGGATCCTGCTTGCTGATTATATAAGTTTTTCTAAATTTTGTGGGGATTTTTAGGTTAAAGCTTATGTTATTCATTTAAAATGTTTTTGGCATATACTCACTCAGGTTCACATGATTCCTATAAATATTGCTCTAATTATGTATCACAAGTTTGGTAAAGAGATGTTTTAGAGCAATTTTTTGCAGGAAACTTGGGTGGAAAAGGCAATATTCCCCCTAAACTTCTATCTCTTCTTACTCCATTTCACTCTGCTTTTAAAATTGCATCAGTGGAAATATTAATGAGTTGTTTCATGAGCCTTTATTAAAGTATTTATGTTTATTAAGTTTTCCATTTACTCCAAGTTTCATTCTTTCTGCTATGAATTCTTAGTTTTAACATAATGCAACCACTCTTATGTTGTTGTTCAAAATAGTTTCTTGTTCTACAGTACTATTGCTATTCATCTCCTTACCTTCCTTTCCTTTGAGCTTTCCCCCACTGCATCATACTTTTCCTTTTAAATAATGGGATGGCATCAAATCACATCTTCCTCCCCTCTCCCTCCTCCTCTATCTACCCTGGTGTTGGAATTACAAGTATGTAACACTAACCTGCTTTTAGCGTATTTATCTATTCCCCTTGAAAGTCATGGGTATCTTCCAGTTTGGTTAATTATGAACCAAGCTGGCACAAACACTGCTGTGCATAGATTTTGGTGTGAGAATAGGTTTTCAGCACCTTTGAATGAATACTAGGAGAAACATGATGGATAATACTGTTTGCTAAAAGTATGTTTACCTTTATGACATGTGTCCCACAGTCCTCTGGTCAGTCTTAAGACCACCAGCACTGAGGTCCCAGTTCATAGCTCATACCCTCCACATTTGGTGCTCTTGGTGTCTTAACCATTCTAACATTTACTCTCTCTCTCTCTCTCTCTCTCTCTCTCTCTCTCTCTCTCTCTCT